>NC_134485.1:106474252-106714815 GCF_040206685.1 Ascaphus truei | reverse complement strand
CAAACAAAAAAACCAGCGATTCCCCCCAAATATAGTGCAAGGTTTTTTACCCGAAAATTGCCTCCAAAACCTGCACTCGCACTATATACGCAGCCTAGCATTTACACTGGGGGAAAAAAACCAAAGATGGGCGCACGAACAGAGTGGGGCATTGATTGGATCGCCTGATTGGAATCCAGTCACAGCGCTGTGGGAGGCTGGACAGCAGCGGAGGGCCCACGGGTAAGGAGAGGCAGCCATTTAGTCCCAGCACTTCACTGCAGGCTCAGCCTCTGCCTCCTCCCCCCCCTCCTCCCCTCCCCCCCCCCTCCTCCCCTCAGATCTTTGTCTGTTATTCTATTTCCTAAAACTATGAATTTCCAATCTGTTATTTTTTCTTTTTTGCAATAGTTTGTTGGCAAAACTGTGGGGGTTGTACTATGTGCGAGGCAGGGGTCATGTGACCTGAAATCACATGACCCAGAGCGCAGCTGCAAGGCAGGAGGGGGGGCGCGATATCCGGAGCAGGCCAGACAGAGGGGCGCTGCAGTAAAAGTTTTGCGCTCCCTTGTACTAAGGCATAGAGCTACTATACAGCTCTCTATTTACTACACCCAGCGCTGGCTGAGAGTTTTGTGGGGCTTGATACATTGGGGTTTGGATGGGGGCCTCTTATAGGGTGTCCAAAAGTAAAAACCGGGACACATTAAAAAAAAATATTTATAAAACAAATGACATCACCAAACTGCGTCCATTTTCCTTTATCTCTCCATCCCCCCTCTCTCTTACACCCACACACCCATTCTCTCTCTCCCCCCCATTCTTCCATTCTCTCTCCTCCCCCCAAATGCCTCCATTCTCGTTCTCCCCCCCCCCTTACATTCTCGTTCCACCCTTCCCATTCTCGGTGTCTCTCTCCCCATTCTCGGTTGTCTCTCTCCCACATTCTTTGTCTCTCTCCCCTATTCTCTGTCTCTCTCTTTCCCCATTCTCTGTCTCTCTCTCTCCCCCCATTCTCTTTGTGTCTCTCTCTCCCCCCATTCTCTGTGTCTCTCTCCCCCATTCTCGGTCTCTCTCTACCTCTCCCCCATTCTCTGTGTGTGTGTGTCTCTCCCATTTCTGTCCCTCTCTTCCCCATTTTCTGTTTCTCTCTCCCCCATTCCCCTATTCTCTGTCTCTCTCTCTCTCCACCATTCTCTATCTCCCTTCCCCATTCTCTCTCTCTCTCTCTCTCTCTCTCTCTCTCTCTCTCTCTCCTCTCTCTCTCTCTCTCTCTCTCTTCTCTCTCTCCTCTCTCTCTCTCTCTCTCTCTCTCTCTCTCTCTCTCTCCCCCATTCTCTGTTTCTCTCTCCCCATTCTCTCTCTCTCTCTCCCCATTTTCTGTCTCTCTCTCCCCCCATTCTCTCTCTCTCCCCATTCTCTGTCTCTCTCTCTCCCCCATTCTCTGTTTCTCTCTCTCCCCCATTCATTGTCTCTCTCTCTCCCCCCCCCATTCTCTCTCTCTCTCTCCCCATTCTCTGTCTCTCTCACCCATTTTCTGTGTGTTTTCTCCTCCCATTCCCAATTTTCTGTGTCTCTCTCTCTCTCCCTCAATATCTGTGTCTCTCTTCCCCATTCCCTCCCCCCATTCCCTCTCTCCCCCCCATTCCCTCCCCCCATTCGCACTCTCTCCCCCCCATTCCCTCTCTCGCCCCCCCAATTCCCTCTCTCCCCCGCATTCCCTCTCTCCCCCCATTTCTCCCCCATTCCCTCTCTCCCCCCCATTCCTCTCTCCCACCCATTCCCTCTCTCCCCCCCATTCCCTCTCTCCTAATTACCTAAAAAGCCTTGCACTATCTACATTGTTGCACTATCAACTGAATGTTGGTGGAGAACTCTAAAAACCAACACACCAACCACTGTTCACTCTAATGGCAAACACCACAAATTTACAACTTGCAAACAACTACCCAAATTTCTAGTCATACTATTACTCTCTTTAGCAGGTGATATTGAACCTAACCCAGGTCCTCCATTTCAGCTCTGTCCCATGCCCCTGAGAATTCCACCTTGAAATTCCAAAAAGGGCTATCTGTCGCCCATATAAATATCCGGAACCTGCTGCCCAAACTGGACGAACTAAGGGCATGGTGCCTTATCCATCAACCCAAAGCCATCGTTCTTACAGAAACATGGATAACCCTAAAACCCCTGATGCAAATATCGCCATTCAGGGATACTCCATTTGTAGGAGAGATAGGTCAAAGAGAGTAGGAGGGGTGTTATTTTATATTGCAGACACCTTACAATTTTCACTGTTAAATTGCCCCCCAAGCCCACCCTCTTTTGAAACTCTAGTTGGCAAAATCTGCCTCCCCTTTTCTAAGCCCATCTTGCTTGCTGGCATCTACCGCCCCCCTAAAGCCCCTCTACAATCCCTGACTGATATCACCCAGTTTCTTGGATCCATTTCCTCCCTGAATGAGAAGAGTGAGCTGCTAGTTCTTCGGGATTTCAACTTTAATTGGCTTGACCCTAAAAACCACAAAATCCAGATACAGCTCAAGTCACTTAACCTATCACAACTCATTTTCCAACCCACATGGACAAACCTGAAATCGCATAACCATTCCTTGCTAGACTGGATTCTTTCCTCAAACCCCAGCAGAATCCAATCTTCTGTCATCCTTCCTGATATTTTCAGTGACCATGCGATAGTGTACTGTGTAAGGAAAATTAAACCGCCCCATTCAAGCCCTAAAGTTCTCCTCACTAGAACATTTAAAAACTTTAACCCACAACAGTTTCTGGATGACCTGACAAACTGCCCATGGCACAGAATCCATTTAATTCTCGACCCTGATTCTGCGCTTGACTATTTCCAATCCAAGTTCTTAAAACTCTGCGATACCCATGCTCCACTATGCAAAATAAGGGTACGGGGGCCCACCTTCCATGGGTTACAACTGACCTTTTTGCACTCTACCAGCTCAGGGATACCTTGAGGAAAAGCTACAAAGTAACTGGCACTACCAAGGATCTCAATCACTACAGATGCCTGCGGAACATGTGAACAAGGCAAACAAGACATGCAAAAGCACAGTATTACTCTGACAATCTCCACCAAAATACATCAAACCCAGCTAACTTCTGGAAGGTTATCAACAATATATTCCAGCCTTCTAACCATTAACAACCAAGTAATATCACTAAGGGGGATATTACTCTGACAAACCCCACTGACATTGCAAATGCATTCAATGATTACTTTGTGGGGTGTGCCACTAACTTATTAGCGAAAGGCAACCCAAACCACAAACCTGAATCTCATCCTGGGAGTACCCACATAGCCCCACCCCTCGCAACACTGCCCACAGTTTTCAATTTGGCCCACTATCCGAAGAGGAGATTACACAAGCGCTCCTCAAATTAAAACTAAGCAGCCAATGTGGACCTGACTTACTACAATCTAGGTTCCTACGACTTGGTGCCCCAGCCATTGCCAAACCAATTGCTTCCATAGTCAACTCTATTCTGTCTTCAGGCCATATCCCTAAGGCCTCAGTCCCGCTGCGCTCGTTGGCGCGGGCGGCCACACGCGAGTTCCCCACCAGCAGGGGAATCCTCCCGAGCCAGTCCCGGTCCCCCCTGGCTGCACAGCTTACTACACGCTGTGGCGCGTCAGCCGCTATGGGACACAAGAAAATGGTGATCCCTAGCGTTGACGCGTCACGTGGTGTGGCTGTGAGCCAATGGGCAGGGGAGGCTTCGGGAGGAGGAGAGGCTTCGGGGAGCGGGGAGGAGTGTGGAGTGAAAGCAGCGTGAGTGCCTGTCTGTGTGTGTGTATGTGTCTGAGTGGGTGAGTGCCTGCCTCTGTCTGTGTGTGTGTGTGTGTATGAGTGCGTGAGTGCCTGCCTCTGTCTGTGTGTGTGTGCCTGTGTGTGTGTGTGTGTGTGTGTGTGTGTATATGAGTGCCTGTGTGTGTGTGTGTGTGTATGAGTGTGTGTGTGTGTGTTGCTTACCATCAGCAGCTCCAGCCCGAGTCCGTGGAGGGAGGGGGGGAGAGTAGCGGGTCCCTCCGCTCAAGCCACGCCCCCCCTCCCTGTCAAACCTCCCACTCCCGCCCACCTCCCGCTCCCTACAGACCGCATATCGCGGTCTGTATATGTCAGCGTACCGCCTGTCTGCAGTGCGGGCGCGCTGACTCTGGGAGTGGGGCCTTAGCCTAAGACCTGGAAAACTGCCAGAGTTGTCCCAATCTTCAAAAGTGGGGACAAAAACACTGTCTCAAACTACAGGCCAATCTCACTTCTCCCAATTCTATCCAAAGTCATGGGAAAATGTGTCCACTCCCAATTAAGCGATTACTATACCAAGACAAATTTCCCTAGCCAATTCCAATCTGGCTTCCGCCCCAAACACTCCACCGTAACTACCCTGCTAAAAGTTTGCAATGAAATCCAGTGTGGAATGGAACGGGACAACTCACTGGTGCAGTATTCCTAGATTTTGCAAAGGCTTTTGATACTGTTGATCATGCTATCCTGCTTAACAAACTCCAGAGCTCTGGAATAGGGAAGCAAGCTTTAAACTGGTTTCATTCCTACCTATCAGGTAGATCCCAACATGTGTCCATGTCAGGCTCTAACTCCAACCCCTTGGATATCACCTGTGGTGTCCCGCAAGGCTCTGTTCTGGGGTCCTTACTCTTCTCAGTGTTCATTAATGATCTTCCCAAAGCTTGTAAGGAAGCCTCAATACACATGTATGCAGTTGACACAATCCTATATGCACACAGCCATAGCCTCTCTGACCTTCAACACATACTTCAGTCTGAGTTTTTGAGACTCGAAAATTGGATTTCCCAAAACAAACTGTTTTTAAACACTGACAAGACTGTAACAATGGTATTTGGGACCAAGTCTAAATTTTTAAAGCTTCCAGCGACTGAGCTCCAGATAAGAACCAACGCTAACACCACCCTAACCCCTGTCACTAGTTTTAAATACCAGGGCATATGGTTTGACTCCCACTTAACATTCGGGACGCACATTGATACCCTGACAACCAAGACCTATGCCAAACTAGGGGTACTTTACAGGAACAAATCCTCCTTAAGTCTCCTGGTCAGAAAGCGTATCGCACAGCAGATGCTAATGCCAATTATTGACTATGGAGACATAGTATATGGCTCGGCACCTCAAACCCACCTTAGCAAACTTGACACCCTCTACAATTCAATTTGTCATTTTGTTCTCCAATGCAACTACAACACACATCACTGCGAAATGCCCAAAGAACTAGATTGGTCATCACTCGAGTCAAGACGCAAAGTTCACCTTTCCTGTCTTGCCTTCAAATTCTTTATGGGCAAGCTACCCAGCTATCTGAACAAGCTCCTCACCCCTACCACATGCAGCACTTAACATCTGAGATCAGACTCCAAAAGACTGTTCATGGTCCCACGGCTCAACAAAGTATCCGGACGTTCCTCCTTCTCTTACCGTGCAACCCAAAACTGGAACAACCTACCAGAGACTCTCACCATCCACTACCAAGAGGTTTTTTGTAGCAGTATACCTCTTCTGTGTATGCACTCATTAAATACAACCTTTAAGATTTAAAGCGTGTGGACTTCCGATTCATATCCAGACGGCAGCTGTGCACCGCCTGACTACCTCTTCTATTCACATCCACCACCAGTTTAAGTTCTTTCAAATCTAAGGATGTCTCACATTTTAATCTGGTCTGTAACTGTTTCATTCGCCCATAATATATATTTTCTTTAACTGTGCATGCAATGTCTTGTATATAATGTATACCCTGTTCATTTATGTAACTGTATTTGTAACCATGTATTATTTGACTTAACTCGGTGCCCAGGACATACTTGAAAACGAGAGGTAACTCTAAATGTATTACTTCCTGGTAAAATATTTTATAAATAAATAAACCAATCAATATAATAGAGGGCCATAGCCTGATATGAATTAATATGCATGGGAGGTAATATATAGGGAAGGTAACCCGACCCCAGAGGGGCATTGCATCCAGAGAAAGAAGACACAAAGACAGCCTTATACCAATATTTATTGGGACACGCTTTTAAAGATTTGGGAATTTGTAAGTACCCACTGCACAGAACCGCGCACACACACTATTATTATTGTGTTAACATATTGCACTATATGTTGTATATGTTTTATTTTTCATACATCTGCGCTCCCCAATACTTCTGGAAAACGACTTGTGTGGGATTGAGGAAATCCAATCCTTTTAGGGTTTGAGCAGCGAAGTATTATTATTCTATTTTACTTGTTACTAATTTCTTATCACTTACACCTATCACGTTGTGTGTTCTATTAGAACTATATTTGATCTAAGCGCTGATTGGGTATACACATCTAGTTCACTCCTAGTACTGGAACAGATAATGGAGTTGTATCATATGCTGTCAGGGGTCTAATTCTGCAGTAGATCCTATTTTGGAACAGATTCAATAACAGAAAGGCAGCGGGCACTCGTAAATTGAAGAATAAAGTATCTTTATTGAGGTTACATATTCCTCCTATGCGTTTCGGACTCTGCTGGTATTGTAGGAGGAATATGTAACTTCACTAATGACACTTTTCCCCTCCATTTACGAGTGCCCATTTCCTTTCAAATATTAATAAATGACCAAACATGTGAATGCATTTTCCCTTTCAGTTTGAGTAACAGGACAAGGTTACTGTGTACAGTGTGTACTGCACCCCTCTACTAACCGTTTCCACTGTTTTTTGCTCCATCACTACAGGAAGCAAGCTGCGCCTTTGTGATCATTACTATGGTATTTTTCTGGTGCACAGAAGCGCTGCCTCTGGCTGTCACTGCACTCTTCCCGGTCTTGCTTTTCCCCATGATGGGTATCATGAGTACAACACTGGTAAGAAACCTCTTCCCAAGTCTTTACCTCCCTTAGTAAATCTGGTGTGTTCCAAATACACAAAAATGACCTCAGCATGCACCCTATAATAAAGATTACACATAAAAAATAAAAACATGCTATATTTAATTCAAGTAATATGTATAGTCTTGATAAGGACAACGCTTCATACAACATGCAATTGATGTAAAAAAAAATCATCAGTCCTTTAAACACCGTTCTCTTTGCCAACATTCAATATACTACCAAGTCAGAAATCACTTCCAAACCCTCGTCTTTCCTCTCTTCTTAGACAGGGCTTCTTTTTAACACTTTTCAGGCTCTTCTACTCAAAATAGAAATAATCCCCCTATAGGAGGCCTTAAGCATACAGTATGTTGCACCTAAGTATCACGATAAAAGGGAACATGGAGGTCACTCCAACAGGTTGGTGGTTAAGTACATATCGCTGTACTGTATATACTGTATTACTGATACTCATCTACAGTGTATGCCTCTTTATATTTCAGGTGTGCAGCCAGTATTTGCAAGACACTAACATGGTGTTTATTGGGGGACTGCTGGTGGCTATCACAGTTGAGAAATGGAACTTGCACAAGCGCATAGCCCTCAGGGTGCTACTGATCGTTGGAGTCAAACCGGCTCTGTGAGTATGCAATAATTAACAGGAAGCTGCTGTTCCTTCCTTGTTGTTTGTACTTACACCCTGTCTCTTATTGTGCAATTCAAATCAGTTTAAAAGTGCAATCCCACATAATTGGCTAGTTGAATTTGTTAGGGGGCTCTGAATAGGGAAGTGTTTGTCAATCAAGTGTTTTCTTATATTCCCACCCTGTCCTTATCAGAGAGTCAATAAAGTTATGGGAAGGTGAGGATGAGGGTCTCTTGCCGTACAAACACTTTCTGATCACACAGTGACATCAGGCAAAAGGGAGCAGCCATTGATTTCAGCCTCGGTGACCCACTGCTTCCCGACTTACAGACTCAGATATGGGGTGCCGGTATCTCCTTCATTATTTAAATCCCCTGGTCACGTGACGCGGATGATTTAAAAATGGTGGCAATACCGGCATCCGATGCCCCATACCATGGTTTGTAACTCGGGAAGCAGGGGGTCCCCGAGTAAGACATCTAAGCGGTTCAGCTCCGAAGACCCCCTGCTCCGGCACATTATTAATAAAAATGACATTAAAGCAGCTTCATTACCATAGCAGATAGCCGCTACGGTAACAAATTTGTTAAAAAAAACTCTATTTGTGTGTTAATACTAGTGTATTGTAGCAGGGGGTCTCTGGAGCAGACCGCATTGATTTGAGGTCCGGGGACCCTGTGCTTTTAGAGTTACAGGCCCCGTTATGGGGTGCCGGTATCTCCAATGCATGGTCACGTGACCGTGGGAATACATTTAATAGGATATACCGGCACCCCAAGACGTGGCCTGTATTTCAGGAAGCAGAGGGTCTCCGGACCTCAAGTCACCGTGGTTCTTCTCCGGACACCCCCTGCTCATCTTCACTAGTAATAAAATTTAAATTAAAAACATTCATTTCGGGCGAGATTTGCACAGGGAGAGGCGGCTCTCTTAGCAGCTCTCTCTGCATCAGAAAGAAATCGCCGGACGAGCCCTTTTAAGAGAGGCGATCACGTCGCCGGCTACTCGCCAGTTTTGCAAATGTTGCTATTGCAGGTATTCTGGGCTTTGGCATACCGTCATAGCAACCCTGTCAAAAATGGCAATTTAAACAGCCCGGCGATTTTTTTTTTTTATCGGCGCTTAGTGCATAGGTCCCTTAGAGGGGTAAGAGTCAGGTTGCAAATCTCCACAATTCAATGTAAGAATGGTAAAATCTCCCATAATGACAAAGAAAGTGCCCATGAATTTACCACATTTTACACAAAACTATATCATTTGAATCCTTCAGGGAATAAGCCCTCTAACACCGAAGCAATCTCAAAATACCTGGAAAAATGCAATTTACCCCAGTTGACTAAAACTGAATCGGTTGCTTTAAATGGAAGAATCACCCAGATTGAATTAGGAGATGCAGTCAGATCGCTAAAAGCAGTAAAATCCCCAGGTCTTGACGGGCTTTCAATTGTTTATTCTAAAAAAAATCTCACAATTCTCTCCCCACATATGCTTGAACTGATTAACTCCTTCTTGGAGGGTGAAACAATTCCAACCTCTATGTCCGCTGCAAATTTAGCCATAATACACAACGAGGGCTGAGATCCACTTCAATGTGTCATCTATCGACCGATTTCTTTGCTTAATATGGACCTCAAGATCTACAGTACAGTAAGATTCTTGTGAACAGGCTAAATCCCATCTTACTGAGATTGATCCATATAATCAGGTGGGATTCATTTTGGGTTGACAGGCCTCAGACAACACCCGGAAGATAATTGATATTATTGAACATGTGCATCTCACCGGGATCAAAGCTATCTTGTTGAGCCTGGATGCTAAGAAGGCATTCGACAGGATAGACTGGTCGTTTTTAAACAGAACAATGCATAGATTCGGATTCGGAGGCCCTTTCCTAGAGGGCATCAGAGCTCTATATCAGAATCCTACAGCTTCAGTCAAATTTCCTGGAAACAATCTGGATTTGATCAAAATTAAAAATGGCACGAGGCAGGGCTGTCCCCTATCCCTCCTCCTTTTTGCCCTGTCAATTGATCCTCTAGCCTAAAATATTAGAAATAATCCAAATATACAGGGAATTGTTATAGGTAAAACAGACTATAAAGTCTCCCGTTTCGCAGACAATATCATAGTTACATAGTTACATAGTAGATGAGGTTGAAAAAAGACTTCCGTCCATCAAGTTCAACCTATGCTAAATTTAGACAACAGATACTTTATCCTATATCTATACTTATTGATCCAGAGGAAGGCAAACAAAAAACCCCATTAAGGGGAAAAAAATAATTCCTTCCTGACACCAAGAATTGGCAATCGGATTAATCCCTGGATCAACATCCTTCCCATGTATACTTATTTGGTATATCCCTGTATACCTTTCCCATCGAAAAAGATGTCCAACCTTTTTTTGAACAAATCTATTGTATCTGCCATCACAGTCTCCATGGGTAATGAATTCCACATTTTAACTGCCCTTACTGTAAAGAACCCTTTCCTTTGTTGCTGGTGAAATTTCCTTTCCTCCAACCTTAAGGGATGGCCCCGAGTCCTTTGTACTGCCCGTGGGATGAATAGTTCTTTTGAAAGCTCCTTGTATTGTCCCTGAATATATTTGTATATAGTTATCATATCCCCTCTTTGACGTCTCTTTTCTAATGTAAATAAATCTAATTTAGCTAGACTCTCCTCATAAGTTAGAATGTCCATCCCCTTTATTAATTTGGTGGCTCTTCTCTGCACTCTCTCTAGTTCCATAATGTCTTTTCTTAGGATTGGTGCCCAAAATTGTACTCCATATTCAAGGTGTGGTCTTACTAATGCTTTGTAAAAGGGCATAATTATGTTTACTTCCCTTCCATCCATTGCCCGTTTGATGCAAGATAAGATCTTGTTTGCCTCTGCATGACTTTGGGCACTATTGCTAAGCCTGCTGTCTACAAACACTCCTAAATCCTTCTCCATCAAGGATTCCCCCAATATATCTCCATTTAATTTGTAAGTCGCCTTTTTATTCTTGTATCCCAAATGCATAACGTTACATTTATCTGTATTAAACCTCATCTGCCATTTACCTGCCCACGTTTCCAGTCTCTTCAAGTCCTTCTGAAGAGAAATTACATCCTGCTCTGATTCTATTACCTTTACACAATTTAGTATCATCAGCAAAGATGGAGACTTTGCTCTTGATCCCAACCTGAAGGTCATTAATAAACAAGTTAAAAAGCAGGGGTCCCAGTACCGATCCCTGAGGTACTCCACTCATGACTTTAGCCCAACCTGAAAAAGTTCCATTTATGACAACCCTCTGTTGTCTATCCTTTAACCAGTTTTCAATCCAGGTGCATATATTATTACTGAGTCCAACTTTCTTTATTTTGTACACCAACCTCTTGTGTGAAACCGTATCAAAAGCCTTTGCAAAATCTAAGTAGACCACATCAACTGCATTAACCTGGTCTAAATTCCTACTTACCTCCTCAAAGAAACAAATAAGGTTAGTTTGGCAAGATCTATCCTTCATAAATCCATGCTGACTATTACTAATAATTTTGTTTTCCATTAGGTATTCCTGAATATAATCCCGTATTAAACCTTCAAGTAGTTTCCCTACTATTGAAGTCAGGCTTACAGGTCTGTAATTTCCCGGTTGTGATCTAGCTCCCTTTTTAAATATAGGCACCACATCTGCTTTACGCCAATCTTGCGGTACTGAGCCTGTGGAAATGGAGTCCTTGAATATTAAATATAATGGTTTTGCTATTACTGAGCTTAACTCCTTGAGAACTCTTGGATGTCTGCCATCGGGGCCAGGTGCCTTATTAACTTTAATTTTTTCAAGTCGCTTATGAACTTCTTCCTCAGTTAACCAATTGTTTATTAATATGGAGGTTGTGGCTTCCAACTGCGGCACTACTATTGAACTTGATTCTTCCCTGGTAAACACAGAGGCAAAGAATTTGTTTAATACCTCAGCTTTTTCCTTATCTCCAATAATCTGCCTACCCATCTCACACTGAAAGGGTCCTATATTTTCTTTTCTCATTTTTTTGTTATTAAGGTACTTAAAGATTTTTTTAGAGTTGACCTTACTTTCTATTGCAATCCTTTTTTCATTATCCATTTTTGCTAATTTGATTGCCCTTTTGCAATTTTTGTTACATTCCTTATAATTCTGATACCATGTCTCCGTCCCTTCTGACTTAAAGAATCTAAACACCTTCCTCTTCTTGTCCATTTCCTCCCCTACCTGTTTATTTAGCCACATTGGTTTTGACTTATTTCTTTTATACTTATTACCCAAGGGTATACACTGATAAGTGTGCTTTTCTAACAATGTTTTAAAGACTGCCCATTTATCTTCTACATTTTTTCCTGCAAAAACATCATCCCATTGTATTACTACTAGATTAGACCTCAGTTTATTAAAATCTGCCTTTCCAAAGTTGAAGGTCTTTGTTGAACCCAAGTAATCTGTTTTTTGATAATTTATTTCAAATGAGACCATGTTATGATCACTGTTACCCAAATGTTCCAGGACTTGAATATTTGTTATTACTTCTACATTGTTTGATATGACCAAATCCAGAACTGCCCCTCTCCTGGTTGGTTCCTCAATAATTTGGGTCATATAATTATCTTTAAGCACCCCCAAAAACCTGTGCCACAGCTGCAGACACTCCTTCCGAGTTTACCAGGCCACATTTTTTACCACTTTATATCACCTATCACTATTTCACGTATACAGGTATATTGTTTGTGGTTGCGCACCTAAATTTCACATTTGTTCACGCAAATGCGATACCCACCAGATTGTCCTTCCAGGGCCGATGCCTTGTATGGCAAAAAATGCAATTAATGGCGTCTCGAACGCTTTTCATTAAAGGATCTGTAATTGAAAAATAGCGCCGCAATTCCTCCACAATAGTCCTTCTTAAATTTTCAGGAAGCACCCTTTTTTCGCGATTTCCTTCATAGTTCACTTTGTAGGCCCACCCGCAGTACACCAAGTAGGACACGTGGTGCTTAAAAATTAACATGGCGTACTTGTGGGGTAAACCAGCACTCATCACCCTATACTTCTCCCTGAGTGCCGGTGGCAGCTCGCGCAGGATGATGTTGGGCACCGTATCGATGCAAGCGTATGTCGGTTGGGTTCTGGGAGCGGGTGTGCTTCTGTGAGCGGGTGTGCTTGTAGCGCCGGGTGAGGGTAGGTTGTCTGGGAGGAAGCTTTCCTCCTGCCTTGGTCACCGTGTTGTCTCCTGGTGTGGTCTTGACGGGGTTGTCATGTTATCCTCCTCCTCAATGGCATACATGTACACGAAATCTTCTGGTGGAGGGGGTGCGCTTGGTGATGGAAGGTGGTTGAAGGTCCCATTCATCACATCCATGCCACCCTCCTGCTCCAGCGTCGGGGATACAAGGGCATGAACACCGAGCAAATGATGTATCCCCGCTATGTCAGTCTCTATATTCTGCATCCGTTGATCCATATTTAGCATGGTCTCCAGAAACAGATCTATGTTTGCCAGCACAATAGAGTTCCTGGGGATATCCACACTTTACCCATTCAGCATGCGGTCTAACGAGCTGGTTCTTGTGCATGGCGTGCTGTGGATATCTGGGTGGATGGGTGCTACGGATGCTACGGTGGATGAGATGGGGGTTCCATGGAGAGAAGCAGCAGCGTCGCTGAAGAAGGATGGAGGAGGTGACCTGTGGATTTCCAGGAGAGGAGAAGCGGCAGAGTCATCTAAGCGTAATGGAGAAAGTGACCCGTGGATTTCAGGGGCACCAGCGGCAGCGGCGTCGAAGAGCAGTGGCGAAGATGGCCTGTGGGTTTCCGGGAGAGCGGCGGCAGTGTCGTGGACGAGTAGTGGAGAAGATGGGCTGTAGATTTCCAGGAGAGCGGCGGCAGAGTCGGCGAAGCGTATTGGAGGAAGTGGTCTGTGGGTTCGATGGTTTGGCTGCCATTTGTTTTGCGTTGAGTGTACATCACCGTATTTCTTCTTGACATAATAAGGCTTATGTGTTTTAAAACCCTTAGCCTTTGGGGTCAGCAGAAGGTTTTCTTTATTGGCCTTAGCCTGTCGCTTTGGCCTTGGCTTGGAAACGGCTCCTGCCTTTCGCTTTTTCTGCATGACAGGCACGGCAGAGGCGAGTGGGTTCCTGCGTCCGTAGAATCGGGGTTGATCCATGGAAGCAGATGGCACAATTCAGTATCGGGACAAGGGCAAGTTCAGATTAAGATCATCAAGTGGTGGGCTATGTAAAGTGTGTAACCTTTTATGCATGGCGACGAGGTACAGGTCTTGAAAGTGGGCGTACTCTAATGTGAGTCATTAACGTATAAATACACCATCCATTTTGTGGATTCACTGCACATTGAATACACATCGACTAAACATCGAATATACATTCTTGTGTTTGTATTTCTTTCTACTCGCAGCAATGCCTGTTAAAAAGATTTCAAAGGATCTCAGCATAAGAATTAAGGAGATGTACACGAGCGGAGACCGAGTTGCAGATATCCAACGCTGGTTAGCTGCTTCTGGCCTCGTTGTGCCATCAACCACTGTGTGCTATCATGCACACGGAAAAACCAGACAACGCACGAGGACACCAACGGTAACTAACGCGTAAGTATATTTATATAACAATATAATACAGTATATCTATTATTGTTTATATTGCTGCATATTTTATAGTTATTTCGGTATATTTATATAACAACAGTATATACAGTATATTGTTTATATTGCTGCATATTAATAGATATTAACAGTGTTGATCAAGAGATTGATCAGAAAGATTTCCCCTATATATAGCACTCAAAGTCATATATAATCTATTAATGGACACAAATGGTCCTGCAATGAAATACTGCAAATCTGGTAAGTATCCCAGAATCACCGAGGAAATCAAAAATTATAAAACTTTATTACTTCTACATAGATAGTTAAAAACACAGATACATAATTAAAAATCCCCATACTATTGTGGCTGATATGAATAGATATTTTCAAAGATAGGGTAAGTATGGTTGTTGTCCCTATATATTCATATCTTAACATCCAAAATTGATATCTATTGTTCCTAGCTGGCTACGGTTCTCTAATTGTCAAAATAATTGCATATGTTGTACAGAGATCAAGCTTGTAAAGTGATAATACATCTGAATATGCCAAAATATATGTATTAACTATCAATGTGTATCTAGGAGCATAGTTGTACTGTGAGGTGTAATGTATGTCGATACAATGATCCTTTATAAAGGTGGTGTTGGTATATAAAGTAACCAAAAGTTGGGAGATAATGGTATCAATCTCTGCATATCCTGTGAGACACCTTGAAAGGAATCCCTGCATTCACCACCTATAAAATACCTTCACAGACAAAGGCTGAAACAGCACTAGACAAACACAGTTATGGCAATTAGCACTTTCAAATGACCAATGTTGTAACTTCGTCTCCTAAGCAAAAATAAGCATTGGCAACATTCAGACGTATATGCTGCCAAAAATACAAGCCTGCTCGTAATTCAGGTAGTAGGATGTCGCCACTTCGAGTGACGTCACTGCCGTGACGCCCTACGTTCCCGACGCACGTGTTCACCACGCTTCATCCCCCTGTATAGGGGAAATCTTTCTGATCAATCTCTTGATCAACACTGTTAATACCTCATGTATACCCCCTGAGCACCAGTCATTTACTTTTGAAGAAATACATATGGTGATTGCGGTCTCACTCACATATTCAGTGCATATTAATAGAACAATATATTGTGTAGATCTCTCTAATTTTATAGTTATTTCGGTATATTTATATAACAACAGTATATATATTGTTTATATTGCTGCATATTAATAGAACAATATATTGTGTAGCTCTCTCTAATTTTATAGTTATTTCGGTATATTTATATAACAACAGTATATATATTGTTTATATTGCTGCATATTAATAGAACAATATACAGTATTGTGTAGATCTCTCTAATTTTATAGTTATTTCGGTATTTTTATATAACAACAGTATATATATTGTTTATATTGCTGCATATTAATAGAACAATATATTGTGTAGATCTCTCTAATTTTATAGTTATTTCGGTATATTTATATAACAACAGTATATATATTGTTTATATTGCTGCATATTAATAGAACAATATATTGTGTAGATCTCTCTAATTTTATAGTTATTTCGGTATATTTATATAACAACAGTATATATTGTTTATATTGCTGCATATTAATAGAACAATATATTGTGTAGATCTCTCTAATTTTATAGTTATTTCAATATATTTATTGTATACTATTTTTACTGCAAATGATGTGCTGTGGTTGTGGCCTACTGCACTGTAACTTACCGGATTGTTGTTTTTCTGTACATTGTAGGGAGACAACTCTTCTGGTCGACAAAATAAGTGAAGAGAATGATGAGAAGAGTGCATTAAGGGTCAAATACACTCTGCAGCAAAATCACAATCTCACTGTATCCGAGACCAGCATAAAGAAGATGAGACGCAGAATTGGATGGAAATATGGACGCGTGAGGTTAGTACTGGACAGTACAGGAGGTAAAAGTGTTGTTTAAGAAACTGTACTGTACCTCTAAAATTATTTATTCCTTGTCATTACAGAGCATACCCTATGATAAGGGACGTTAACAAAATCAAGAGAGTGGTCCAGGCCCAGGCATGGATAGACAGTGGAGAAACTTTCCAGGATTGCATCTTCACTGACGAGTCTACTGTTTCTCTGGAGAGATTTGCCATCTTTGCATTCCACAAAAATGGTCGCATATCTATGAAGCCGCGTCCAAAACACCCAGTGAAGATGCATGTGTGGGGTGCCATCTCTAGGCGTGGACCAGGATGCATCGTCATCTTTGAAGGTACAGTAAAATGTATGTCACACGCTTTTGCCTTACGCACTGTACTGTACTAGTGTGCAGTTTTTTGAGCACTTTTCTTTTCTTGTTATAGGAATCATGAATAAAGCTTTCTTCCAAGACAAAATTGTGCCTGAGATTGTGGAATACATCACACGTGAGTTCCCGGATGGTCACCGCTTCTACCAGGACAACGATCCGAAGCACACTGCGTCAACAGCGCATATCCTTGAGAGCGGTATCAACTGGATGAAGACGCCAGCGGAGTAAGTGCGGTAACCGTGTCTAATTTTTTCCCACTGTTTTTACTGTGTACTGTATCTCTTTAACTAATTGTCCTTTTTTCCCCCTCCAATGACAGATCACCAGACTTCAATCCTATCGAAATGGTCTGGCATCAGCTGAAGGACCATATCCGAAAACTCGTGAAACCCTCCAAAAAGGATGAGTTGGCGCAAGGCATACTGAGTTTTTGGAACGATGTACTCACCGTGGAACGATGCAATAAATATATTGACCATATTGTGATCGCGCGTAATGGGCAAGCATCAGGAAGGTAGTATGGTATAGTACTATACTGTAGTATTGTAAGTACAGTATGATACAGGTAAGTATGTGTAACAGGGGACTTATCCCTGTTCAGGTAATGTGCATCTAATCCAGCAGTGTGGTGATTAACTGCTGGTAGTCAATTAACAAAACACCACCTGCCTGATTAGATGGCTTAGAAAGCCTGTCTTTTGAAACAGGAAGTGAGAACTCCTTAGCTGTGACTGAGAGCTTAACTTGGGAGAGAGCAGATATTGTCTTTGACTCTCACAACAGTCTTGAGCCCTGCCAGAAGAAACAGCAGAGCTGCTTTCAAGACACAGGGAAAACTTCTAAACCTGTATGCTGACCTACCCTGGAGACAAGGGAGCTGAAGCAGGGACCGTGAAGATTTTCCCTCCAAACCACAAGGAACAGATAAGACTTTCATTCTTAAAAGACTGCTTATATCTGCTTATGCTATGTGTTTGGGGTTGGGAGAATTGCTTAACTAATGGAGATGTGAACTAATTGCAAGGATTTCACTAGAAATACTCCCAAGTGAATGGAAGCTTTGTTCCCCCCTGTGTTTGGATAATTTCCTGATGAAAAGGAAAAGGCACAATAAAGCCTATTATAATTTCACATTATAACGACTCCAATTGTGTACCTCTGTGAACGTCCTTCTACAGTATGGCACAGATTTTTTCTTTCCTAGTAGTCAGAGTATACAGTAGTTCCATTATAGACTAGTTTGACAGTACTAACTGCATACTGTAGTAGCTATACAGTACACAATACCATAATACAGTATGCACCTACAGTACAGTAACTGCTCAATTTTTTTCTTTCCACAGAGAGCAGCACCAGCCATCTGGTTACAAAGTATTTAACAGTAGTCACAGTATACAGTAGTTCCAGTATAGACTAGTTTGACAGTACTATACAGCACACAATGCCATAATACAGTATGCACATAACTGCACTCATTTTTTGTTTTCTTGTCTTTTCAGAAAAAAGGATGGATGGGGGAAAGGGGGTATCGTGTAAAGTCTGTGAACTGTTTGTACAGTTAAGTGTACAATATCTAAACTGCAGTCATGATGTACACAAAACCTCTCCTCTCTCAATGAACTACTGTACTGTACACAGAATGAGGAAGAAGATAAAGATGGAAAAAATTATATTACTATATATATATATTATTATATATAATATATTATTAATTCATATTATTATCAATGTGCATTATTCATGATTATCCACCGGCCCTCAATTGCCATCTGACAGAAGAACTTAATAAAGACTTCATTTTGTATTATTCATGATTATTTTTATATTTGTTTTTATTGTTCTTGATAAAATAAAATAAATATTTATTTACATTCATGATAATCATAATCATTGACACCCCCCCCCCACACCTACACCAAAGAAAAAGAAAGAATGACAAAAAGTGGTAATTTACTGCATCAACAACATGAATCAGATAATGTTTTTTTTTAACTCTCAATTCTCACAGTGCTGTGCAAATCAGATTTACATATCAAATTCGAGAAGGTATTTTCCAAAGCGTTACCGTAAACAAAGCCTCAAAGGGTTGGGGGGCGGGATGGGTGAGTCATGCGCAGTAATAAGCTAGCTCCCATCCCAAAGAGGATTACACACAGGCGCATAGGGGGGTGATGCTCGGCTAGGGACGGATTAAAAACACAATGGCAAGCTTCAGAAACTGAATGACTCTGTAGATAAGAGTTTAAAATCCTTGAGCGAGCCATGTGTGTGTGCGTGGGGGAGGGGGGTACAGGGTACAGCTGCATGAAGGATTAGCTGTACTGCAGTTCAAAGAAATTACATATTTTCAAAAGGCAGGTCATCATAATAATTTGATCCCTACACCCCCAAATACAGTACTGTACATAAAAAGCACACAAATCAACAATGTTCAGTCAAACGCATAGTGTCGCAGTCAAAAGCTACAGCACAGATTGAATATCGTAATATCAAGATGGTTTATGCAGGCTTGTGGAGAAAATAAAAATAAAAAATGAGAATTTTTTTTTTTTTTTGGTCACTCACTCTTGAACTTCGCAAGCAAGCAGTGGTGAATTTACAGGCGCATGCGCAGTAATCATCAGCTATCAAGCAGGAATGTGATTGAAACCAGAAAGACACACATTCAAAGGAATGGTGTGGGAGAGGTGTACTGCACTGTAGAGAAGATAAGAAGTTGAAATACCCTGCAGTGCAATACATTATCCTGTATGTGTGCGGGGGCGAGCGAGGGGAGAGCGCTGTATATGCCGAAATGTGATTCTGTTACAGTACTGTACACGCCTATGCGTTTCAACAATTTTCAAATGAGACATACAGCACTGCAAATGCATGTACTGTATAAATATGCAAATTTACAATTACTGCGCGCGCACACGCAGACTGTGTACTGACACAAAGGTTGAACTGCTAAAGTATTAGACTTCGAAGACAACAGCTCGCGAACGCCCCCCTGAGGTTTTAGACAGTATTGCAGTATTGCAGACAGCGATAATAAAATGCTAATATTACGAGCGCTAAAATACCGCAATACACTCCGGACAAAAAAAAAAAACATACTGCCCGTGGTTATCAGAATTGCGCCGCTATGGCCGCACGAGGCTAAATGCGGCCGCCACTGTACATGTTGTCAAGTGAAACAGGGCTTAAAACAATTCAGAGAGAACAATGTTGTGAATTTTGGCCCAAGATCAAGGGTTCATTTTGCAGGGGTTGGAAAGTGCTGCAAAAATGTAATTCATCTTTACATACATCCTCTCTCAAATGAAAAGCAGTGCAACAATTGTATCTAGTGACTGCCTGGTCACATGGTCTTCCCCAGAGAACTTTGCATCTTTGGTCCTTTTCTGCTGCCCTGACAGCCATTTAGTGAACGCCTGAGCCGAATCTTCACCGATCGATCACAGGAGAATGGGTCGATCGGCAACTGAGCTAATTACTTAGCATTGTGTGGATTGTATTGATGCACATATAAAAAGGAAAATAATAATAATAATAAAAAATAAAAAAAAGGCAGCTTGGACTGCTGTTTTCATATATAGTATGTACAGTCTGCTTACCTGCTTATAAAACATGTAACCATAAAATGGAAGATCTGTGTAATTTTGGTCTCCATTGTGTTTTTAACATGCAGTCCCCGTGTTTTGCCAAAAATAAGAACTCTTCTCAACTCCTTAGACCAGTGTTTCCAAACTCCAGTCCTCAGGGAACCCCAACAGGTCAGGTCTTAAGGATATCCCTGCACCAGCACTGGTGGGTCAATCAGCGGCTCAGTCATTTTGACTGAGCCACCAGTGCTGGAGCAGGGATATACTTAAGACCTGACCTGTTGGGGTTCCCTGAGGACTGGAGTTGGGAAACCATGTTTTAGACGAGGCCTGCACAACTCGTAAAGCGAGAAGGGCCGAACTTCTCCAAGGAAAAAAAATTTGGGCCGCACGGATAAAATCATCATCATCATCAACATCATCTCTCCTCCAGCACCTCTCATCATCATCCTCCTCATATATCTCCCCCCGAATTCCTCACTATCAACCTTTGCGATACTCCCAATCTATCTCTCATACCCCCATCTCTCCCCCTCACCCACACACATAATACTCCCCCTCCACATCAAACACATAATACCCCCCCCCTACACCTCACATCACTCTCCCCCTGTACCTCACATCACTCTCCCCCCCTGCGCCTCACATCACTCTCCCCCTGCACCTCACATCCTTCTCCCCCCCTACACATTACATCACTCTCCCCCCCTGTACCTCACATCACTCTCCCCCCCTGCACCTCACATCACTCTTCCCCCCTGCACCTCACATCATTCTCCCCCTGTGCACCTCACATCATTCTCCCCCCCTGCACCTCACATCACTCCCCCCTGCACCTCACATCATTCTCCCCCCCCTGCACCTCACATCACTCTCCCCCCCTGCACCTCACATCACTCTCCCCCCTTGCACCTCACATCACTCTGCCCCCTTGCACCTCCAATCACCCTCCCCTACACCTCCAATCACCCTCCCCTGCACCTCCAATGACCCCCCCTGCACCTTCAATGACCCCCCCCTGCACCTCCAATCACCCACCCCTGCACCTCCAATCACCCTCCCCTGCACCTCCAATCACCCTCCCCTGCACCTCCAATCACCCTCCCCTCCACCTCCAATGACCCCCCCTGCACCTCCAATGACCCCCCTGCACCTCCAATGACCCCCCCCTTACACCTCAAATCACCCACCTTGCACCTCAAATCAAAAGAATGTATAATTCCTAGGGGACACGGACACACACACACACACACACACACACACACACACACACACACACACACACACACACACACACACTGAGACTCAGTGAGCAGCATGGCACCGCAATGGAGGACAGCACCAGGTGAGGCAGTGACATGTACCTGGCTGCATTAGTGACTTGACTTGCGAGTTGGGGGCACTTGAGAGCGCTCGTGCGCGCGCACAGCACGCTCCACCACAGTCATCCAAGGAGCTGGCTGTTTTACTTCCCCCCCATCCCACATTGCGAGCGGGGGGGGGAGGGAGCAGAGGGGGCAGCGGGCCCTGCGCATTCGCGCCGGGAGGGGAATTGCCGCCATTTTTTAAACTTTTTTATTTTATTTTTTATTTAATTAACTGCCGCCTGACCGGCACCGGAGTCATCGCGGGCCGCACAGAGAGGCCAGGCGGGCCTCATACAGCCCGCGGGCCGTATGTTGTGCAGGCCTGCTTTAGACAAAAGAATCAGTATACTGTACTGTATCGCTAATATTATTTCCGTAGATCTGTGAGTACTGTCATTTGATAACAAAAAAGAATATTATGGTTACCATTAGTACTAATACATTGTAGTAGACGAAACAGACTCAATCCACAAGCCTGTTAATTATCCTTTTTCATCAGAAGAAAAAACAAGCGAGTATCGGGAAGTCTGGCGATAATGACCTTTTAAATGGCACAGTTGCATAAAGACCAAGATACACAGCTGATAAGCTGTTCGTTATACTTCTCCCTTTCTTCTTTACAGCCTCCTCCTGGGATTTATGGCGGTTACAGCCTTCCTGGCAATGTGGATGAGCAACACAACCGCTACATGCATGACGATACCTATAGCACAAGCTGTGCTGGAGCAACTTTACACCTCAGAGGAGAGACTGGAAGACAACACAGACAAGAGTGGTAATCAGCCAAATGGGAACCTTAGGTCGCGATTATACTTGCGGTGTGCGGCCGCGTGATGTTGCGCGTGAAACAGACACTAGGGTTGGAGGCGATCGGAAGGCATAGCAGACGCATCACGCAGCTGCTTCGCTCTCATTGGCTGAACCACTCACGTGACGCAGCCGTCGCGTGAAAAAAACAACAAATTGATTTATATTTTTAAAATTTGCATGCGATCGCTCTGCACGCTTGCTCGCTTGCATGCACTATGAGTAGCGTAATTGAGGAACACAGAATTCTGTTCACGGCGCGCGATGCCTCACGCACGCCACAAGTATAATCGCGGACTTACCAGGCCTTCGAGCTGCAGGAGAAAAGCCCAGCAAATCCTAGCCCCATTAAATAAGATAAGGAAAAGGAGTTTTGAAAATCTACTGTATACTTTGAAATCTACTGTTTGTCTGTCTGTTCGCTAATGCATTTGTACACCACATTTTTCATGATGGTTCCTTAGATCAAGGAGAAGGGTTTTGTCTACAATTGGACACCATTTTGAATCAAGATGGTTGACTTAACCTTTCACAACTGCACTCATTTTAACCAAATACAATTCGGCAGGATTGTAAGTAGCTGGACTGAATTTAGAAAATCCATGTTTTGCACATGGTACACTTTATGCTGGATGCTCCAGAGTGGGAACTGAAACAAATAGTATTTTTTTGCGCCTGATGGAAAAAACAAAAATATACTGTAGTTTATCCAACATCATTAGATAAAAATACAGACTTTTTTTTCATTAAGAAACTAAAAAAATGTAATTATCCATTTATAATTCTCAGTATTTTTAGTTTGCTTAGAATTCCTGAGCAACGCCAGGTACTTTCAGATATTATATTATATCTGCATATCAAAACATCTAAAACATTAAAACAAAATAACATATGATGATTTCAGTGGTTCCTCTTTATTAAAGATGTTTTTTCATAATAGATTTTACAATTTGTGGGAGGACTGTTGCTGTTTGAGTTTTGACCGCTCTGGTTAATATTACTAGCTACGCAACAGTTTTATCTACAGACTGAAAAGGTGGAGGCTCAGAGATTTCTATGTGTTAATCTTTGTCTATTAGTATCTATTGGATGCTATATATTTTCTCACTGGGTGTAATTTAGATCCACAGCATTACTTATCTGATATATTTGTAGCAAATGTGCACTATATAAATGTTACCTGTAGATAGGATTAAAAGACACAACCATACAGATCAACCTATGTTACATTTAGTCAACTGAGAACTCATTCTAGATTTGTATTTATATTGATCCAGAGGAAGACAAACAAAAAAATCCAGTGAAGCATTTTCCAATTATGAGGGCAATTCAATATACACTGAAGTGGCCATTCAGGTCATTTTCGCCCGAAAATCCCCATTGAAGTGTATGGCGATTTTTCACTTGGAGTGAGCAGTGGTGCGGTCCTGCTCCACTTCGGGGACTCCCCAGCTCTCCCCTCTCCTGTCGGGCAGAATTTGGATCCTGGTGCTGACAGGAGGATGGAGGGTAGTGCCCTCGAAGGCCACCATGCCCTAAGTCTGTCCCTGTTTCCTTTCAAAAAAGATGTTCAACCTTTTCTGAAAGATATCTATTATATCTGCCATCACAGACTCTCTACTGTAGACAATTAATTCCACATTTTAACTGCCCTTAGTGTAAATAACCCTTTTCTTTGCTGTTGGTGAAAACTCCTTTTCTCCTATGTCAAGGGATGACCCGGTGTCATTTTTTTACTGTCCGTGGGATAAAACGTTCCATTGAAAGTTCCTTGTATTGACCTTGAATATATTTGTGAATAGTTTTAATATCTCTTCTTGGATGTCTATTTTTCTAGTTTAAGTAAACATAATTTGCATAGCCTTTCACCATATTTAAAACCACAGAACATGAAACACAGACAGAGCTCAGTGCACATCCAATGACATCTATACACGGTACAGTGCCTAAATATATATATATATATAGATATAGATAGATAGATATCTTTTGAATAAAATGGTCTTTTAGTTTATTTAATCATTGGATGTGCACTGAGCTCTGTCTGTGTTTCATGTTCTGTCTCTGGTTTTAAATATATATTGCCATGTTCAGTAGCACTCCTCTGTGATACTTATACGCTTATATATATATGTTGTGGTTATTTTGGGGGTTTAATATGAGCTTGTTGGTGTCCTGTATGTCTTTCACCATAAGTCAGACCTTCCATCCCTTTTATTAATTTGGTGGCTATTCTCTACACTATTTCCAGTTCCATTATGCCTTTTTTTATGGGGCAGTGCTTAAAACTCTATTACATTCACTAAGAATTTATTGTATGTCTTTATTTATTATTTAATGTACATGGCGCTTCACAGTAGTAATACGCGACAATCTTATAAATAACAAATAATATACTTAAATAACAGGTCATGGGAATAAGTGCTTCAGACATAAAAGTAACATTTAGGAAGAGGAGTACCTGCTCCGAGGAGCTTGCAATCTAATTGGTAGATAGGAAGAATGTTCAGAGACAGTGGGAAGGCATTCTGGTAAGTGCGTCTGCATGGGGCCAAGCTTTATGTTGCATGTGTATATTATTAGCTACTGTCCTACTCATATGCTTCTTTAAGCAAGTGTGTCTTAAGGTGGATAGAGAGGGTGCTAGTCGGGTATTGAGGGGAAGGGCATCCAGAGGTGTGGGGCAGTCAGTGAGAAAGGTTTAAGACGGGAGAGGGCTTTAGATACAAAGGGGTAGAGAGAAGACATTCTTGAGAAGAACGCAAGAGTCAGGATGGTGCATAGCGTGAAATTAGGGCTGAGATGTAAGGAGGGGCAGAAGAGTGTAAAGCTTTAAAAGTGTGGAGGAGAATTGAGTGCGAGATGCGGGATTTGATCGGAAGCCAGGAGAGTGATTTCAGCAGGGGAGACGCTGAGACAGATTTAGGAAAGAGTAGAGTGATTCTGGCTGCAGCATTTAGGATAGATTGTAGGGGAGACAGGTGAGAGGCAGGACAGCAGGAGGTTACAGTAATCAAGACGGGAGAGAATGAAGGCCAGAGTCAGAGTTTTAGCAGTTGAGCAACAGAGGAAATGGTGTATCTTTCTAATATTGCAGAGGAAAAAGCGACTGGTTTTAGAAACGTTTTGAATGTGAGAGGAGAATGTGAGAGAGGAGTAGAGTGTGACCCCTAGGCAGCGTGCTTGGGCTACTGGGTGAATGATCGTACTTCCAAGTAATGTGGAAGGAGATAGTAGGGCCAGGTTTGGGAGGAAGTATGAGGAGCTCTGTTTTTGCCATGTAAAGTTTAAGCCGGCGAAGGGCCATTCAGGATGATATAGCAGAGAGACATTCAGACATTCAGAGACATTAGTTTGTACGGTCGTGGGTTGAAAAGTAAATGTGTGTGTCGTCAGCATAAAGGTGATATTTAAACCCAAACGATGTGATTAGGTCACCTAGAGAAAGTGTGTACAGAGAAAAGAGAAGAGGTCACAGGACAGAGCTCTGGGGTACCCCCACAGAGAGATCGATAGAGGAGGAGGCGGTGTTAGCAGAAGAGACACTGAAAGTACGATGGGAGAGGTAAGAGGAGATCCAGGATAGAGCTTTGTTATGAATGCCAAGAGTATGGAGAATGTAAAGGAGAAGAGGGTGGTCCACTGTGTCAATGTTGCAGAGAGGTCAAGTAATATGAGCAGAGTCTAATGACCTCTGTCTTTGGCAACATTGAGGTCATTAGTTATTTTAGTGAGGGCTGTTTCAATCGAGTGAGCAGTGCGGAAGCCAGATTGTAGAGGGTCTAGGAGAGAATACGCATTGAGAAAATGGAGCAAGCCAGAGAATACAAGACGTTCAAGGAGTTTAGAGGCAAAAGGCAGGAGGGAGACAGGTCGATAGTTAGAAAGACAGGTAGGGTCAAGCGTGCTGTTTTCGAGTAATGGTATAACTGTTGCATGCTTGAAGGAGGATGGAAAGGTACCAGAGTAGAGGGAGGAGTTAAAAATGTGTGTGAGCGTAGGGATTATAGTAGGAGCAAGAGGTTTTAGGAGATGGGAGGGAATGGGGTCAAGAGGGCAAGTGGTAGAGGGAGAAGAGGAGATCAACAGTGACACATCCTCCTCTGCGACAGTGAAAAAAGAGTCAAGGAAGGCAGGAGGAGAGTTAGGAAGCAGCGTAGGATGGGAAGAGGAAACAGAGGGGATGTTCTGACGTATGGATTTCACCTTTTCCTTAAAATAGTCAGCAAAACTGACTCTGTCATTATTTTCTTTTGCAATGTGCTGTGTTTTTTTATGTGGCTATGTGATGTTTGTAACTGGCTATGTGATGTTTTGATTTGACTATGTGATGTTTTAATTGGCTACGTGATGTTTTTAATTGGCTATATGATGTTTTTAAAATCCTTAACCATTTCTTTGTATATTGGTTAATCAGGCCCATATTATATATATATATATATATATATATATATATATATATATATATATATATATATATATATATATATATATATATATATATATATATATATATTAACCTTTTAATTACTTTCGCAGTTATTAACCAATAAGGTAATTAGGGAGTTAGGGGACATTAGAATGTATTTGCTATGTATTTTTGTGGCAACAGAGGACAGGGACCTGCTTATCCTGATGAGGGCACCCTTCATATTGGCTGTGGTGGGGCGATAGAGGTAATCAGGCCACTAATAAAGGCATTATACCCGGCTGATTAGCCCTTAATCGCTTTGGGACTGAAGGGGTTAATTGTATGTGCACCACTCTGATATGTTTTCCCCTACACCATCTTTGTTGTTCCCATTTTGCAGCTCAATCCCTAGCTGCAGTAATAGAAATGCATGTGAACTGTGCCAATTGGTTTTGTGACACAAGGGGGAGCTGCAAGCGCTGATTGAAGAAGTGTGGCTGTGTATGGGTGGCCCCTTTGAAACATGGATATCACTTTCCAAGCTCTCGACCTCGGAACCGCAAGGTTAATTGGATGTGTTTTGCGGTTTAGTTAAAGTGCTTTTCTGTCAAAATGTATCCGTTGCCTTGTTAGATTCTTAACTTGAAAGAGGGAAAGTCTATTAGCGTGGGAACTGGGTTAAACCTCAGACAACATCATAGCCCATTCAATTAAGGTAGCTAACTCGCGCTAGAAGTGAGCTAGCACTCTTATTTTTGGAGTGCAGCTAGTAATAAAGAAACCGCACACACACATATAAAGTTTCTAAAAGTTGCATAAGCAGAACATACTTTATTAATAAACTGTGTTTTACAGCTGGTTTTAAAATGTGAAGACAGTAAACTTTTTTTCTGTCAGCCCGGGAAAAAATCCTTTAGCATGCAAATATGTTAAGGGTGAATGAGCCGAGTGCCTTTTCATCTCCGTACTTCAGAGACACCCCGCATAGAGGGTGCCTCAATGTTTATGAGAAGTCCGGAGTTGAAAAGCCTCAGATATCCTAAGTGTTAAAATGGAAGGGATATTGTAAGTGCCAGATACCGGTGTAAAATAGGGACACTTTACACTTGGTAGCCAAACCCCAGACTTGCTGTCGCCAGGTAAGGGGGCTGACCCCAGTATGCTAAGGAGCTCAGATGTGAGGTTCGCACATGCTCCGTGCAAACCGGAATGCCACTTCTGCCCTTCTTACCAGGTACTGGCAAGTCAGGGATAGGTGGGCGAAATGTTCCTACGGGCGGGATTGGGTATGTATGTTAGGCATAGGACACTTAACCCTATAAAAGAGCCTGCAGCCCAGTCCCCGTCAGATTCATCAGTTCCATCTAAAGATTCAACCAAGAAACGTCCAAGACACAGCGTCAGCGGTTCCAGAGTGTAAGGGGTTAACCTACATCGCAACAAAGATTTACCCACTCTTCTGGACTTTGTTAGAGCTAAGGGTTCACGAACGAACCCTGTAAGGACTGAACGAACTTTGTCCTTCTGGCGGAGATACAAGGGTGGCAACTTGAGCCCCTAGCCAGGAGCGGTTTCACGGATCAATTTCATGTGCACCCACTTGCATGGGTGCAGGGGTGCCCAGAGACTTTGTTTCGTACCAAGGACATTTGTTTTCGTTTCCCCATCCCAGTAAGTGTTTTATTAAGTGTACTGTGTAAGATTGTGTTTGTATGAAAATAAGTAAATTACAATTTATTTTACTCATCTTGTGTGCTCAGTGCAGAATCACGGGATTAATGTGTGCATGAGACCTGATCTCACGTGACATGTGGTAAGTAGAACTGTATTTATTTACTTTATTTTTTTTGGTTTATGTGTTTAATAATGGGCAAATAATCTATTATCGATATCTGGATAATAGTTATTTTGCACATTACTGTACTGTATGTGTTTGGCGGTGGTGTGGGGTATTGATTTATTTAAATGTAGGCCATGTTTTATTTTTTTACATACAGGGTTGGTACCTTAGGTCTGCGAGGACCTATGGAGACAACCTGCGGACCCCCGGGCGCCCACGGGAACAACCTGTGGACCCACGGGGGACACCTGTGGGGAAGAACGGGGGGGGGGGCTTGTGGACCCACAAGGACCACCCAAGGGCCCCAGGCCTCCGTGAGAACCACCTGAGGGCCCCCAGACACCTGTAGGGTTGACCCGGGGACCACCAGACACTCACGGGCCCACCCGTGGACAACAATGTGGTCCACAGTGACTCGCGGGGACCAACTGGAAGCCCACGGCACTCGGCAGGGACCACCCGGAGACCCCCAGACACCTGTGGGCACCCCTCCCTGGTGCACTGTGGGGCCTGCGGACCCCCGTCAGGACCACCGGGGACTACTGTAGGCTTGGGGTATTAAGCCTGTATGTAAAATAATAAATCATGTTTTTATAGGGGGCACAGGGGGTGGGTGGGTTATGTATTGTTTATTAAATATGGTAATGTTTATTGTGGTGCCTAGGAGGTGGGTAGTGGGGCTGTACTGTGTAGTGTTTTTATTGTGGGTAGTGGGGATGGGTGAAGGGGGTATTGTCCCCAATGATGGGTGGGTAAGCCTCCCGGGTGGGTAGTGGGGGAGGGTGGTTGGGCCTCCTGGGTGAGTAGTGGGGGAGGGTGGGTTAACCACTTAATTACTCTAGCGGTTACTAACCGCTTTGGTGATTAAGGGGTTAGGGGACATTATATTGTCTCTTTTTATTCTTGTGTATTTTTTGCAGCACCGGAGGGCAGGGACGGGGTGAGGATGAGGACGGCCTTCATCATGGGTGCCTGGCAGGGGTGAGTGCAAGATGTATTTATTTGATCTATTCAGCTTATTGTATTTTAAATCGGGGACCCCCGGACACCTGCAGGGACCACCCAACGGCCACCGCCGGCCTATAGTATCATTCCTGTATCCAAAACAATGAAGAAATGTTATGTATGTTAGAGGGGTATAGGGGTTGTTGGGGGCACAGGGGGTGGGTGTGTTGTATATTGCAATGTTTAGTGTGGGCAATTGTCCCCAATAAACATGCTATTGTTCCTTAATCCCTTCATTGCCTTAGCGGATAGTCGCTAAGGTAATGAAGCTGCATTAATGTAATTTTTATTAATAGTGTGCGGGAGCAGCGGGTCTCCTGAGCTAAACCGCTTTGAATTCTGGCTCAGGGACCACCTGCTTCCCGAGTTACAGGCCCCGGTATGGGGCATTGGATGCCTGTGTCGCTGCCATTTTTATTGCGTCCACATCACGAGACTTGTAAATAATGGAGGAAATACCGGCACTACATATCTGGGACTGTAACTCAGGAAGCAGGGGGTCCCCGAGGCTGAAATCAATGCTGTTCAGCTCAAGAGACCCCCTGCTCCCGCACACTATTAATAAAAATTACATTAATTCAGCTTCATTACCATAGCGGATAGACGCTACTGTAAAGAATTATTGTTTATTGATATGTGTGTTTTGAGACTAGTGTAGATGTGCAGGGGATCTCCTGAGCTGAACCACGTTGGTTTCAGCCTCGGTGACCCCCTACTTCATGAGATACAGGCCCCATTATAGGGTGCCGGTTTCCCCCTGCGGGATTTAAATCCCCTGATCACGTGACCGGGACATTTAAATGCATAGGAGATATCTCGGGAAGCAGGGGGTCCCCGGACCTCAAACCAACGTGGTTCTGCTCCGGAGACCCCCTGCTACAACTGTCACGGTAGACCAAGCTTATTAAGACTTTTAATTACCGGGATCATTGATTGAGAAAAGCAGAGAGATAAAATAAATTGCATGTATTCACATAAAGTACGTACCTAATTATGTTACACAAATTACAGGAGAAAGACACACTTGCTTTGGAAACTGGGATAACAAAACTAATCTTTTCTAGTTGCAAACACACAGAAAAATAATTCCCGGACACTTTTCCGTCCTGTGGCCTATTGCTGTTAGATTCTGGTCACTTAGCCTCTGAGAAATTTAGGCGATTTACTCAGAGCTGGAACTTCTCAAATGGGACTGAATCTCAGGTGAATCACACATGATGGAACTGATGGAACTCATGAAAAAATTAGATGGATATCTTAGATGGAACTGGCTTTCTGACGGACTGCATGACCTTTTAAAAACTCCCAAAAGTCCATCCTGTCAGTCTGCAGCGAATCAATGCGTGGGAATTTTATCCCTGGCCACCTATGGACATGCTCTGCCAGTACTTCAGGTAGCCTGGCAGAAGCTTCAATGTATGCTGAGAGCATGTGCCAACTTTGCATTTCAGCCGCTTAGCATATCTAGCCAAGCCTACTTCCCTGGAGACATAATGTCTCCCTGTCATAATTCAGTGGTGAGATTCACAGTCTTACCCCAGAGTAAAACTCCGCCCCCAAAGGACGTTTAAAAACTGCTTTTCATATCTAAATGTACTCATAACATCAGTTCTGTAATACTTCCTGACACGTGAGACATATTAATACATTCCGGCACGCATGCCGGTCTCAATGATACTAAACATATCCGGGTCATCCCAAAATTAAGAGAAATTTTAATATCTGTCTCTTAATACCTGCTTGACACCCCATGTCTGTAATCATCATGTGCGACTTTTGTCCCACCGATACACACATGTAATTTTTATCATATTCCACAGAGGACGTCTCATGATATTCTCATATTTAATAAGGTCACTCACTTCATACCTTCTGTAGCCACGCTCCTGGCCTTCTCTATCCCCCTTGTCAAGAAATACGTTGAGGCTCGGCCCCCTGTGTAGATAACTGTGCTATATTTCACACCTATGCCAACATGTAGGACTTTGATCTAGGTGACAGGGATCCTTTGAACAGAGGATATGGTTACTCTATTTTAGCTTTTCCTTCTAACAAGAGGGTTCACACCTCTGGGATCTCTGAGGTTTTCAAGTCCTGGCTGTCCAGAGACGCATAGGCACCGAGCTTGGTAGCCATGACTTTGAAATCCCAGTTCATTCACAGGGCATCAACATATATACACATTAAATTATACCTTAGTATAGAATTTTTTTATAAGTCCAACTTTGCTCGTTCGTAACCCTGTTTGCGTTAAATTCTGCCCTTAAGCGGGATGCACTAAGCAACGCAACCTTAGCGTACGCGAAAGTTGCGTTGATCAGAACACGTCAGGTCAGAGTAGACGCAAAAAAAGCTGGACTTAGAAAAAATGATTGCTTTTCATTTTTGCATGCGAAAAACCCATACAACAGGCCGGCGGGTGTCCCCGGCTGACCACGTGGGACTGCGGGGGTCCCCGCGGGAGTCCGGGGGTCACCAAGGCCGTCCCGGGATCCCCGAGGGAGTCCCGGGGTACCCGCGGGCCTGCGGTACCAATGTTGCGCCTCCAAAAATAATAAACAATATTTATAACTAAATAAACCCCCCTAACACATACCATACAGTAATGGGCAAAATTACTATTATCCAAATATGGATAATAATGCATTTGCCCATTTTAAATACATATAACTTTCAATAAATACAGTAAAAACATATTACACTTACCTTTTACAGGCACCCACGATGAAGGCCGTCTTCATCCTCATCTTCATCCTTCCCATGCCCCCTCCGATGCTGCAAGACATACACAAGAATAAAAACATCCAATGTAATGTCCCCTAACCCCTTAATCACCATAGCGGTTATTAACCGCTACAGTCATTATGGGGTTAACCCACCCTCACCCACCACTCGGGAGGCCTACAAACCCTCCCCCACTAACCCCTCACCCCGTGAGGCCTAACCACCCTCACCCACTACCCAGCCGGGAGGCCTACCCACATACCCTTGGGGCCAATACACCCTCCCCCCACCCCCAGTTCTCACAATAAAAACAATACTGCCCCACAATAAACATCATTCTATTTATTAAATACATAACCCACCCCCTGTGCCCCTCCATAAATACATGATTTATTCTTTTACATACAGGGCTCATACCCCAGGCCCACGTGAGTTCCCGGTGGGCCTGACGGGTCACCTCACAGACCTACAGGTTACCAGCAACATGTTTCACACAGGTTCTGGAGGCATGTTGGTGGGTCCCGCCAGGCGCCATGGCCCACCAGGTGGTCTCCGCGGGTCACTGTGGGCCACAATTGGGTCCCCACGGTAGGCCTGCGGATGTCTGGGAGCCCCGGGTCAAACCCACATGTGTCTGAGGGGCCTCGGGTGGTTCCCACGGGGGTCTGGGGACCCACGGGTGGTCACTACAGGTCCGCGGAGCCCCCACAGATGTCGGGCCATCGGTTCTTCCCCGCAGGTGTCCCCCGTGGACCACCCAGCCTGGTACCCGTGAGAAGCCCGAGAATACGTCAGGTGGTCTCCAGAGGTCTCTCGCAGACCAAAGGAACCAACCCTGTATGTAAAAAAAATAAACCTGACCTACTGTATACATTCAATACATACATCCACCCACCCCCCCCCCCGCCAACATATACAGTACAATAATGTGCCAAATAACTATTATCCAGATATGGATAATACATTATTTGCCCATTATTAAACACATTAACTAGCATAATAACATAAATAAAGTTCTACTGACCTCATCAATAAGAAGCCCCCGTCACCAGCAAAATCCTTGCCCTCCATTGCCAACAAAATACATAGCCAATACATTGCAATTAAATTCAGATATCAATTAACCCCTTAATCACCTTATCAGATAATAGCCGCAAAGGTAATTAAGGGGTTAAGCCACCCTGGCCCGATACCCACCCTTCACCCATTCATTTGTACAGTGGCTTCATCATGCAACTATATATATACACACATGATGAACCAATATACAAATAAATGTAGAAGGGTTATCAAAAACATGCTCTACTACAAATACCGTTTCTCCATACAGACACAGTACAATAAAATCATATTTCCTAAAAAAATCCAATCTCATCTTCCAATCAAAAGCCTCAAATGCCAATCAAAACATTGCATTTACATTGTATACATGCAAAGTGTCCCAGAATTGCTTCAGGGTATGACTGATGCTGCTAGAATTGTGCACAAATAATCACTACACATGATCCAGACGAAATCCACTGGATATATAATGTATAAACGGTTCCCCTTCAGAGTCCAACCATATAAAGTAATGAGCAAAGATAAGTCTTGTGTGTGCTCTGTGTGATAACAGCTTTTTTGCTGGGTGGGGTGTTTAAGTGGTAAGGGGGATAGATATAAACGGCAGTGCCGTGTCTCCAGCCAGGAGACTATGACCGGCCACACACACCGCAATCCCCCACCATTGTCCTCACTGACCCAAGGTTTTTCACACACAGAGCAGTCCCACTGCGGGGAGAACAAGAAAGGTAAGTACTCACGATCTTGACACGTCGCCTTCCGATCACTGGATGAATTGAAGGTACTCTGAACCGGGTACTCTGTTGCGTGCTCCAGCCCATGTAAATGAGACAGTAAAAAGCGGGTAATCAGGCGGTGCACAGCTGCCGTCAGGATATGAAACAGGGAGTCCACACGCTGTAAGTCTAAAAGTCCATGTTTAATGAGTGCATGACAGCACAGAACAGACTGCTACAAGGTACTTCTTGACGCGTTTCGTCTCGTTAGAGACTTTGTCAAAAGAATAGCTGGTATTGCCTCTAGTGACGTTCATATAGGGAGACAAGGATCTCTATTGGGTGTAAGTGATTAAATCAGATGTTCAACACACCAGATAAATAATGAGATCCTAAGGGTTTAAGGTAACACAACCTCTAATTAACCCTTTCCTATATCTTCACATATAAGACGTCACACAGAGCCAATCTGCTGCAGTAATACTTACACATAACATACACATAACCACAACATGTTTAAAAACAAATCTTAACACTGCAAAGTAGATACATAATCTATCTTGCCAGTTTTGTAGCAGAAACTGCAACATATAACATATAAAATGTATATAGCATAAATCAACAATATCACAATTAATACAATGCTGTATAAGACACTATGGAATATTTATAGAATATGTAGAGTAATATCTCTCAAAAAATATATATAAAATTACATCTAAACTAATTACACAATAGAATATATATGTTTATCTATACTAAATCACACAGTTATATAATAATCTTAATAATAATGAAGTTGGAAAAATACTATAAATCAAAAACATAATATCACATAAATCAAATTCTAATTAAAAATTAATCTGTGACCATATATAATAATTTATACAAAACTTAAATGTTCATTAAACTAGAAAGTGTTTAAGATCCCACTCTACATTAATTCCTATGGGATGTAATGTGTTCATAGCATGTATCCAAAACATCTCTCTGGTATTAAGTTTGTTAATCCTATCTCCCCCTCTGGGGTGGATACCAACATGTTCAAGAGCTGAAAATGAAAACTTGGAAATATCTCCTTGACTGCACATAGAAAAATGTGGGGATACTGGGTGCAGCATATCCTTCTTTAGAATATGTCTGATATGTTCTTGAATCCTGACTCTCACCGGTCTAATGGTACGGCCAATATAAGACATTTTGCACCCACATTGTAAATGATAGATCACATAACTAGAGTGGCAGTTCATGAATTTACCAATGCGATGAGTACCCTCACATGTGGGGATGGTTTTTTTAGCTCGAGCATATTTACATACTGAGCACCGCCCACATGGGAAAAAACCTCTTGGTATATTGCTAATCTGTGATCCTTGAGGATTGGCTCTAAATAAACTTGGTGAAAGGTGGGAACCTAGCGTTTTAGTTTTTTTATAAATAAACCTTGGTCCTTCCTGTACCGTAGGTGCTATGTCTTTGTCAAGGGTAAGTATTTTCCAGTGTTTGTGGAATATATCTCTGATCTCTTTAGATTGTCTACTAAAAACTGAAATGAAGGATGGACACACAGAGTCATTTTCATAATTATATTGTTTTTTGTTCTTATTAGATTTTCTAGACTTAACAATCTCTTCTCTGTCAAGTGAATCAGCATATTCAAATGCTTTAGTGATATCAATATCTTTGTATCCTCTTTCTTTAAAGCTATTCGCCATTTCAAGGGAACGGGTCAGGAACGTCTCATTATTCGAACAGAGTCTTTTCAGACGAATAAACTGAGCCTTCGGTATGCTCTTTATCAAAGCTGGAGGGTGACAACTGGTCGCACACAAAAGAGCATTTTTGGACATGGGTTTGCGAAAGATATCTGTTTGTATCTTTTTATTAATATCTATGAATAGTGTAATCTCTAAATAATCTATGTGATGGATGTTTTCTATGTGTGTGAATTTTAAATTATAATTATTAGTATTAAGTGTATTAATAAAAGTGGAAAGTGAATCAGAATCCCCATCCCACACCAAAATAAGATCATCAATAAAGCGTTTATAAAAGATGATGTGACTACGGAACAAATTAGAATCATGATAGATGTGACGTGATTCCCAAAGACCCATTAAAAGATTCGCATAAGAAGGAGCGAAAGAAGAACCCATAGCTGTGCCTAATTTTTGTAAATAATATAGTGAATCAAACATAAAATAATTATGTGTTAATAAAAAAGTGACTGATTCTAATAAAAAAGTGCTCAAAGTGACTGATAATTCTGACAAATGTAAAAAATGTTGAAGTGCATGTATGCCCTGTTCGTGTGAAATGATGGAATACAGGGAGGCCACATCAAGTGTGACCCACCTGTATCCCCGCTGCCATTCCAGGTCTCTAATGGACCTAATTAAATCTGAGGTGTCTTTAATGTAAGATGGTAATTTATATACCAATGGTTGAAGAAACCTATCCACATACCGCGACAACCCATCTCCCAAAGATCCAATACTCGCCACAATGGGTCGGCCAGGAGGGTCGACCAGCGATTTATGGATCTTTGGGAGATGATGGAATATGGGTGTCACGGGATGTGGGCAGGCCAAGAACTCGAATTCTTTCTGATTAATTACATTTAGAATCTTTCCCATGTCCAAAAGCTCCATATATTGTTTAAGATATTCATTGGTTGGATTAGACTTAAGTTGTTGATAAAGGGTAACATCTTTTAATTGCCTATTGGCCTCTTTCACATATTGATCTGATGACAAGACCACTAGGGCCCCTCCCTTATCAGCTTTTTTAAAAATCAATATCTGATCACGTTTCAAAACCTCCAACTGTTGAACCTCCGTAATCGTAAGGTTGTTATTCCCTACTTTAGAAAATGAAAAACCTTTATTCAACAATTTAATGTCCCGTTCTACCAGTTTCTCAAAGGTCGTAATAAACGGTCCCCTTTGAGAACTTGGACAAAAAATAGATTTTTTCTTAAACCCAGAGTCTTGATAATCAAAAAATGACTGTGTACTAAGCGATTCACCTTGTTGTTCTAACATTTCTTCCATATCGGATAAGAGACATTGATCTTTAAAATCCAACGATACATAATCATCATTACATACATAGTCAGCTCTTAAATCTTCTATACCTTTATTAGAGGATATTGGTTGACCTCTTTGAGCAAAAAACTTCTGATTCACTTTCCACTTTTATTAATACACTTAATACTAATAATTATAATTTAAAATTCACACACAGAAAACATCCATCACATAGATTATTTAGACATTACACTATTCATAGATATTAATAAAAAGATACAAACAGATATCTTTCGCAAACCCATGTCCAAAAATGCTCTTTTGTGTGCGACCAGTTGTCACCCTCCAGCTTTGATAAAGAGCATACCGAAGGCTCAGTTTAATCGTCTGAAAAGACTCTGTTCGAATAATGAGACGTTCCTGACCCGTTCCCTTGAAATGGCGAATAGCTTTAAAGAAAGAGGATACAAAGATATTGATATCACTAAAGCATTTGAATATGCTGATTCACTTGACAGAGAAGAGATTATTAAGTCTAGAAAATCTAATAAGAACAAAAAACAATATAATTATGAAAATGACTCTGTGTGTCCATCCTTCATTTCAGTTTTTAGTAGACAATCTAAAGAGATCAGAGATATATTCCACAAACACTGGAAAATACTTACCCTTGACAAAGACATAGCACCTACGGTACAGGGAGGACCAAGGTTTATTTATAAAAAAAACTAAAACGCTAGGTTCCCACCTTTCACCAAGTTTATTTAGAGCCAATCCTCAAGGATCACAGATTAGCAATATACCAAGAGGTTTTTTCCCATGTGGGCGGTGCTCAGTATGTAAATATGCTCGAGCTAAAAAAACCATCCCCACATGTGAGGGTACTCATCGCATTGGTAAATTCATGAACTGCCACTCTAGTTATGTGATCTATCATTTACAATGTGGGTGCAAAATGTCTTATATTGGCCGTACCATTAGACCGGTGAGAGTCAGGATTCAAGAACATATCAGACATATTCTAAAGAAGGATATGCTGCACCCAGTATCCCCACATTTTTCTATGTGCAGTCAAGGAGATATTTCCAAGTTTTCATTTTCAGCTCTTGAACATGTTGGTATCCACCCCAGAGGGGGAGATAGGATTAACAAACTTAATACCAGGGAGATGTTTTGGATACATGCTATGAACACATTACATCCCATAGGAATTAATGTAGAGTGGGATCTTAATGAATCTTTCTAGTTTAATGAACATTTAAGTTTTGTATAAATTATTATATATGGTCACAGATTAATTTTTAATTAGAATTTGATTTATGTGATATTATGTTTTTGATTTATAGTATTTTTCCAACTTCATTATTATTAAGATTATTATATAACTGTGTGATTTAGTATAGATAAACATATATATTCTATTGTGTAATTAGTTTAGATGTAATTTTATATATATTTTTTGAGAGATATTACTCTACATATTCTATAAATATTCCATAGTGTCTTATACAGCATTGTATTAATTGTGATATTGTTGATTTATGCTATATACATTTTATATGTTATATGTTGCAGTTTCTGCTACAAAACTGGCAAGATAGATTATGTATCTACTTTGCAGTGTTAAGATTTGTTTTTAAACATGTTGTGGTTATGTGTATGTTATGTGTAAGTATTACTGCAGCAGATTGGCTATGTGTGACGTCTTATATGTGAAGATATAGGAAAGGGTTAATTAGAGGTTGTGTTACCTTAAACCCTTAGGATCTCATTATTTATCTGGTGTGTTGAACATCTGATTTAATCACTTACACCCAATAGAGATCCTTGTCTCCCTATATGAACGTCACTAGAGGCAATACCAGCTATTCTTTTGACAAAGTCTCTAACGAGACGAAACGCGTCAAGAAGTACCTTGTAGCAGTTTGTTCTGTGCTGTCAGCACTCATTAAACATGGACTTTTAGACTTACAGCGTGTGGACTCCCTGTTTCATATCCTGACGGCAGCTGTGCACCGCCTGATTACCCGCTTTTTACATTGTATACCTGATGCATACAATCTATGCACCATGTACATTCTGCCAATGAATGTTAACAATAACATATTCCAAACAAAATACCAATACATCCAAACAAGTATACTATTTAAACCAATCAAATCACCATAAATCAATTAGCATTCATTAATCAAATCACTAACAATTTAAGTTCCATCCATAACAATTAAACAATTAACTATTTCTATCGTTAAACCGAACAAGTTACCATCAGACAAAATATAAAAAGAATACAATATACAAAAGCAAGCCTCACCCTGACCTAAAGTACACCATACAAGACCAAAAATGACATCTATCTAATTCTAAAATACATTACACACACATGTATGCATAGCAGCATATCCCAAATCATTTTAAACACAGCAATACAAGCATTTCCTACCAAACCATTTCTTACCCTGTATGTATATATTGATCTAGACATACATACATACATACAGTGGCAAGAAATGATCTAAAAAAAAAAAAACCTGTAAAAAAACAAAAAAAATTGAACAAGTTAAATAAAATATATTTCTTTTGTTCAGTTACCATTACTTGACCCACTCACCGACTCCTGTTGAACAGTTTACTCTCTAACCAATCCACGCACAGGAACCCATAAAATAATAAACCATAAAATAATAAACAATAAAATAATAAACCAAAACAATCCACAGGTTTTCTATTTGTAATCCATCTTCATCTGTATTCTTCTTTCTTGTATCTTCCGCTATCTTCCGGGGTCTTCTTGTCTTCTTCAGCCACGCCTGGTCTTCTTTCTTCCGGAGGTTCTTCCTCCTCGGTGTCTGCCTTCAAAATGAGACGACATAGGCTTTTATAGGCCTATGACGTCACATTTTCATCATATGGTTCCCACGGCCCTGATTGGGCTGTGAAAACCATGTGCTTTGTCCGAGAAAAAAAAATAATGACGTAATTTAAAGGCAATAAAAGCACAGCCAATCAGAATGGCTGTGCTTCAATTGCCTTTAAGATGACGTCATGAAAAGAAAGATGGCCGGCCTCACATGGTACAGTAGCCAACCAGAGCGTGGGAACTACATCCCAACCCTGATTGGCTTAGAAGACCATGTGACAGAGGCTTGGGGGAGAACGGATGTGACGTCATTGAAAGCCTGTCACATGGTACTGACTGAGCACAAGCTGTTCTTTTTGCTTAAGAGTTCAAAGCTCTTCTGAAAATGCTTTATCGCCACATACAGCATAGGCCCCATAGTCTGTTCGTTTGGGGATGATAAGGGTTCATGCACTGGTGCTTCACCCCGCACGCATCCCAGAGATACCGTAACAATTCACTCATGAATTGTGACCCTTGATCGGTTAGGATCTCGCTAGGGAAACCTACACTAATCGAGATAACTAACAATGCCATTGCTACTGCCTTTGCATCAATGGCAAGCGCTACCGCCTCAGGGTACCGGGTGGCAAAATCCACCGTGAGGATGTAGCGCTTCCCCGACCAGCTTGGAACCATGAGGGGTCCCATTAAATCCATAGCTACCCTCTGGAATGGTTCTTGGATTACCAGTAACAGGTTCAGGGGTGCCTTCACATGATCACCCGCCTTACCTACTTGCTGACGGGCATCACAGGAGCGGCAGAACTCTGCCACTGCTCCTGTTGCCCCTGGCCAGTAGTAACGCTGCAACAGCCGGGCTTTCGTCCGAGTGACCCCCTGATGCCCCACTAGTGGAATGGAGTGGGATACCTGCAATAGCTGCTGCTTATACTCCCTGGGTACCACTAGCTGTCTTCTACCTGTCCAGAATCTATCTAACCCGGTAGAACATTGCTTCCTATAAAAGAGCCCGCGGTGCCACAGACAGTGGACTGACCCTTCACTTGCCCTAGACTCAGACGCCGGAAGTCTCATACCTTCCAAACTGGGGGTCAGCTTTCACCGCATCCCTGAACTGTGTACCTAACCCTGGCTACCCACTCTTAGTCTCTAAGTCGGGGTGAACGGGAACAGGTAAAGGAAACGGTGTCAGTCTCTGGATGCGATTCAGTCTGGCTTACCTGTCTGGTCTCCGCAGAGACTCCTGGAACAGTTGGTCCCAAATGCAGGGGGCAGGGGATGATTCCGCTGTGAGCTTGACTGTCTGGCTCCTGGTAATTGCTGCAACCGGCTCTTAGGTTAAGACGCAGGTTACATGCCCCAGGTCATTGCCAAGTAGGACCTCAGAATCTAACCCGAGCAATACCCCCACCTCCCTCATGCCACGTCCGGCACCCCAATCCAAAAAGACCTAGGGCAACCTGGAGTGACCGCGGTCCTCCATCTGGCATGGTCACTTGCCTCCCGGTGCCCGGCAGCAAATCCTCTGTCCGGACCATATCAGGTCCATGTAGCGATGGCGAGGGGGGTGGGCCCAGTAATTAATCCCCTGAGTTGGCTGCAGAGAACTTCAGGAGAGAATGCCAAGCTGTTACATTAGCACTACAAGAGTTTGATTTCACTATCCAACACAAGAAGGGTAGTGAACACAGCAACGCGGATGGACTATCTCGTCAAGAGAACCCCTCTGAACTTGAGTTCTCCAACGGTGCCTCCGGTGACCCGCTTCCCAAGAGGGACAGCAGGCCACAGGGCATCCATTGAGAAGGGGAGGTGTAGCGATGGAGTGGGGGTGGGCCCAGTAATAAAGGGGTTACACCCCACAGGGCCACCCCCACCATCGTATGGGAGGCGAGAGGTTAACTGCCATAATGGTTAATGGTGTTTTTATTCCCCTGCCTCAATGCAAACTGTGTCTCCCCTGGTTGTATGTATTTTTCCCCTTTCAGTGTGTGCACCTAACACATACACTGGGATTAGGTCGGGAGGATAAGGGTGAATTGCATTAACATGTTTATGGCCCTTTGTTCCTATTCCCACCTTTTCTATCCCCATTTGCAGCCCATCCCATAGGCCGCCATTGGAGCTCAATGCAAGTCAATGGAGATTTCCGTGGTTTTAGTCTAATATCTGAAAAGACCAGCAGATGGCGCCTGAGAGGATGAGCGGAATTCCGCCATTGAAATGAACGGAGCAATGTATTTCAATGGGGAGTCCTCAAGTCTGACCTCCAGGAACAAGCTGGCAGCCAGCCAAACCGCAAACCCCGAAAGCGGATACAATTTCAATAAAGAATCTTTGATTACTCAATTGGCGTGGGAACTTGGTCACAGCCAAGTTCATTCATATTAAAATTGTATCTCCGGTCCTAGGGCAGCTAGCGGGTTAATTCTTTTTGCCCCTAGCTCAGGGGTACCCCCTTACTCGACCCCAACAGAGTCCGACGGGCAATGGCCCCAGGAAAGGGTCGACTACAAGGGTCGCCCCATTGACCGCAATGGTGGAGAAAAGCCGCGTGGCTTTAAAAACACAAAGTCCAAAAGTGTAAAAAGTGGAATCCCATATCTCCGGTTCTGTAAGGACTAGAGGGCTGGGATTTGGCCACCATGTAGTCACTGCTCTGGCATGATTGCATGGCAATTTCCAGCCCTATCCGATCAACAGAACGGAGTATGGGTAACTGTTTAAAATGTGATTCTGCCATTGACTTCAATGGCAGAGAAATGCAATTTCTAACACGTCGGTTTAAAATGTATTTCTGTAACTCCGGTTCGGTGGGTCCCAGCGAGCTGAAAATTTGCCACCATGTAGAATCCTCTCCGGCATGAGGATCTGGCAATTTGCAGCCCGCTCGGCCCAACTGAACTGAATATTTTAATAGATATGTATTTGTGAAAATGTCCTGTATTTTTTGCTGGGTAGAAAAGCCCGCGAAAGATACTAGCCCCTCCAGTATGTTAATGGTCAGGGGGCAACAGTATGTCTACACCAAGTCCCCTGATCCAAGGCTCCCCCACCCTGATTAAGTATTCTAGGGCGGAGAAGAGCAGGACATGAGTGTTTATGTTAGGTGTTGTAAATTACACTTAAAGTCAAAGTTTCCCTGTCCAGATCCCCTTCTGGCAGACTCAGAGACACCAATTCTTTAGCGTGGGGTTAGGAAAATGGGACCCAGAGGGAGGAATTGTGCGCATATGCCAGCTACCTGGGGGCAAGTACCAAAGTGCTTCCCACGTTAGCTGGCAAAAGGTAATTGGGTACAGGTAATTGTTAACCAATACCTGACACCCAACGTTAGGGTATAGGGCTTAAATCCCATATAAACAAGTGTAAGCTCTATGCCCAATGTTGTTCATGACTACATCTGAAAGATACCTGATGCCTTGATGAATTTCTAATCCAGATCCTGATTACTTCATTGCCCCATTCCCTAAGTAAGTGTATATATTCGGTGTGTTATTTGTACAATATTGTGTGTTCCCCTTCACTGAAGGAATAAACTTTCTTTATCATATCACGTTCGCATTCAATTCAACCCAATTATTTTGGTGTATATTATAACCCTGTAAGCCATTGTGACAGTCCGACCAGGGTAACAGTGGCACCTGAGTCCAGAAAGCCGTCCGCTTGGCGATCTTCGATGGTCCCTCTCCGCAGATGCTTCTGCCGGACATGGTTAGATTGCAACCCGACTTGTGCAACCTGATGTCTTTCTGTCTCCACTGCTGGTCCCGGGGTGGCATGTGCAGATGTCTCCACGGACGTCCCTCTGTGGGTTGATGCCATGGCTGTGCTTGACTCCTCTGTGTGTGCCAGCCGCACACGGGCGACTGGCCTTGCAGCTGGAGAACATTGCCCCTGATGGGGTCCACCGGACTTTGCACGATCCAGACAGTCTGGTCTGATGTGACCCACTTTGCTGCACAGATAGCATCTACTATCGTGCTTAAACTCTGCAGTTTGGGGACATTGCCTTCTGCTGCAGGCTTGTGTACCCACTGAGGAGTCTGCTTGGCTCCCTTGGCTGGCACAGCCGGTTTCTTGGGAGCCCCTTTCTCATTCATCAAAGAGCATTTAGTCACAAACTCATCAGCCATCCTGGCAGCTTCCACATGGGTCTTAGGTTTACGGTCAAAGACCCATGCCCTCACGTCTGAGGGACATTGCTGCAACAATTATTCCTGGAAAATCAAGTCCAGTAACGTGTGGTACTTTGTGGCACCCCAACCCGACTGGTGCAACCTGATGTCTCTCTGTCTCCACTGCTGGTCCCGGGGGGGCATGTGCAGATGTCTCCATGGACATCCCTCTGTGGGTTGATGCAGTGTCTGTGCTTGACTCCTCTGTGTGTCAGGCTCACACGGGCGACTGGCCTCGCAGCTGGAGAACATTGCCCCTGATGGGGTCAACCGGACTTTGCACGATCCGGACAGTCTGGTCTGATGTGACCCACTTTGTTGCACAGATAGCATCTCCTATCGTGCTTAAACTCTGCAGTTTGGGGACGCTGCCTTCTGCTGCAGGCTTGTGTACCCACTGAGGAGTCTGCTTGGCACCCTTGGCTGGCACAGCCGGTTTCTTGGGAGCCCCTTTCTCATTCATCAAAGAGCATCTAGTCACAAACTCATCAGCCATCCTGTCAGCTTCCACATGGGTCTGAGGGACATTGCTGCAACAATTATTCCTGGAAAATCAAGTCCAGTAACGTGTGGTACTTTGTGGCACCCACAACCCTCCACCCACTGGGTCCCCTGCATTGCCATGCGGACCCTGTACCGGACATAGGACTCCTTGGGATAACGTTCCCCTGTCCTGAACTTGCCCAGGTAAGCTTCTGGGGTGAGGGCATACTGCAGGAGTAGCTTCAATGTTTTCACATGTTCGTAATCATCCCAATCTTCTCGTGGGATGGACTGCAGCGTCTCTTTGGCCACCCCAGACAACAAGGGGTGCATTTACATCCCCCAGTCCCGTTGCGACACTCGGTTTCTTAGACATTGGGTTTCAAAGTCGATTTTATCAGTGACACAGACAAACTTGTTAAAACAGTGGTGGTCCACTTGTGGGGTTGCTTGCTCCCCGTTGATCATTTGGGAGTGAGGGGAAACTTGACCGTGTACTGCTGTCAGCATCCAAATCCTCTCATCTACTGTAGCCCTCTCTCCCCATGAGGATGGAAGTAATGTGATTCCATGGGTGGCGAGTCCAGTAGCCACGGTGACTATCCCTCCTGCACTCCCAAGAACCAGTCCTTCACCATTATCCCGGTGAGAACCCTCTCGCTCCCCATGTCCATCTCCCTCCGGGGCTGGATTAACCTCCTGCACCCTAGGCTGAAGTGTGATCACTGCTGCTGCAGCTATGGGATCCGTGCCCTCAAGGAAAGCAATGTCGGCTTCATGCTGTTCCAAGTCCTCCTCCAGTTGCACATTTGACCTACCAGCCATTGGTAAACCATAACCTTCACTCCGGACAACGATCCGAGCACGATCCCAGGTCCGGAATCAACCTTCTCGCTTGTCCATGTTCACCTGCAGGCACAAAGTTATGGGACCAAGGGAAACTGTATTTTTTCATGCTCTTGTGAACCGTGTGTATGCTACCTCTTGCTTTGGGAACTTGCAACTTTCGAGTCTCCCGCTATGCTATAGGATCCCGCAGGATGCTATACCATAGGCTCAATCAGATCCCGCTGCTGCCACCAGAAAAAAGCCTGTCACGGGAGATCAGCACTTTTACCACATTTATACCCGGATCCTTTGATCCTTTACAGTAGGCATGAAATACAGTAAACCTACAGCATTTTATACATATTAAAATATAATACGGGAACCGGAATGCTCCTCAGCTGACCCATCACAGCTTCTCCAAGTTTGTGGAGGGTACCGATCAGATCGACAGCTTTTTCATGAACTTTGAAATGCAGTGTCGGCGGTACAAGGTAACTCCACAGGAGCGGGTCATGCGACTTGACCCCGTGCTGTCCGGTCTAGCCAAACAGACCCTGCTGACTGTTTCAGATGAGCTCAGTGAGGATTATGATCACTTGAAAGAACTGTTGCTAGTACAATACTGCTGCGACACACTTTATTCGAGCAAATACCCAGTATGTACCTGGCAGATACCTGGAATGCGCCGCTCCTCACCTCAGACAAGCCCCGTTGCGTTTGCCTTCCCAGCCATGGTTCATGCCTGGCTGATGGGCGGCTGATCTGTTAAATGATAATGATTAGGATTTAATAGGCTGCAATGCTTCGCGTGTCTACCAGATGGCATAAATTCATGAATTGTAATGCAGTATATATATATATATATATATATATATATATATACTGTGCAGTATTGCAGCCAGCGGGAATAAAATGCTTCAATCCCTGCCTGGAAAATAACGCAATACACTCGGGCAGAAAACAGTCACGAACCTCAATACACCCGGGTATACCCGAATTCGTGGGACTAGCCGAGCTCGAATAAAGTGTGTCGCCAGTGTATGCCCTCACTCCAGAAGCTTACCGTAGCAAATTCTGAATGGAGGAGACACAACCTCTAGAGTCATTTGTGACTTTTAACACCCGCATGACATTGCACGGGACCTGGTGGGTTGAAGGATGCGGGGCAAAGACCTACCAGGCCCTGCTAGACCAGGTGTTCCAGGAGCAGCTGATGCAACAGTGCCCTCCGGCAGTGAGAGCTTGGGTGTTTGACAAAAAGCCCAAGACTCACTTGGAGGCAGCAAGGCTCGCAGACGATTACATTACAAGCCGAGCCCAATGAACGCCAAGTCAGCGGCTAAAACGGTGGCTGACCCAGCCAAGGGGGTCCGCACCGCTCCCCAGTGGACTACGAAGCCGCCTGCGGGCAGCAGTCCACCCAAGACGGGAGAGCTCCGGCATGAGCGGCGGAGCTACAACTGTAACCGCACCGGTCACCTCAAGCCAGATTGCTTGGAGCCGCTGCGTTCCGGCGGACCCCATCAGGGGCAACGCACCCCAGCTTCGAAGCAGGTAGCCCATGTATGGGTGGCCTCCACCAAGGATCACAGCCCAGTCATGGAAACAACCCCCAGTGGAACGTCCCATGAAGAGCCTGTCCTGGTTTCCTCGGTGCCCACAGCAAGGAGCGGCGGACATCCCGGAACACCAGCGGAGCTGCGGGAGATGGATGGCTGGAACAGACACCTCACCACGGTCACAGTCGGTGTTTGGCAAGCAGTCAGCTTGCTGGATTCAGGTGTTGCGGTAACCCTGGTACAACCTGATATGGTAAACCAGAAGAATTGCTCCCGGGACCCGGGATGCAGATCACAGTGGCAGATGGAGAGCCATGATTTCTCCAGATTGCCCAATCTTTTTAAATTGGGGGTAGGGACAGGGTGTGCGGGAGGTGGGGGTTTTACCCTGTTTGGATGCGGAGGTGGTCCTTGGCAACGACCTGGGTCCGATAACCTGCACCTACGATCGGGTTCTGAGACCCGCAGCCGTGGCGGCAGTCACCCGGAGCCAAGCGGCGGCGATGGTGGCGCCTCCAGTCCCTCTGCATTTGGGACCAACATTAGCAGAGGTCTCTGAGGAGACCGGGAAGGTAAGCCAGGCTCAGTCGCAGACTCAGACCGACTTACTGTTTCCCCTAACAGTACCCCGTTCCCCCGACATAGACATGACCGGGGGGTGGCCAGAATAAGATCCCAGTTTAGGGAGCCAGTGAAATCAGACCCCAGCCTGGCCGGTATGAGATTTTGTGTGTCTGAGTCTCAGGCAGGGGAGGGCGCTGATCACTGCCTATGGAATCGGGGACTCCTGTACAGAGAAGCGGGGATCCCGGGGGTAGAGGAGGTGGTGACCGGTAAGCGACAGCTAGTAGTGCCCCAGGGATACAGCCAGCAGCTGTTACAGGTAGCCAACTCTATTCCATTAGCGGGACATCAGGGGGTTACTAAGACGAGAGACCGGCTTTTACAGCGTTACTACTGGCCAGGGGCGTCCCGGGATGTGGGCACGTTTTGCCGCTCCTGTGACGCCTGCCAGCGGGTAGGTAAGGCGGGCGACCATGTGAAGGCACCCCAGAACCCACTACCGGTAATAGGGGAGCCCTTCCAGAAGGTAGCGATGGATATTGTAGGCCCCTTATGATTCCTAGTAGGTCAGGGAAGCGCTACATCCTCACGGTGGTGGATTTTGCCACCCGGTACCCTGTGGCTGTAGCGCTTGGCACCATTGACGCCAGGACATTAGCGGCAGCGCTACTGAACATTATTGCTAAGGTAGGTTTCCCTAGTTAGATCCTAACCGACCAAGGGTCGCAGTTCATGAGTGAACTGTTACAGTGTCTCTGGGATGCATGCGGTGTACAGCACCGGCGCACTACCCCTTACCATCCCCAGACAAACGGATTATGTGAGAGGTTTAACAGTACCCTGAAGCAAATGCTTCGGACCTTTATAGAGGCGGAGGGGAAAGACTGGGAGATTCACCTGCAGCATTTGCTGTTTGCATACCAAGAGGTACTGCAAGAATCTACCGGCTTTTCCCCCTTCGAGCTGCTATTTGGCCGCAGGGTACGGGGACCTCTGGACCTATTCCGGGAGGGATGGGAGGGGGAAGCTACTGATACTTATGCTTCTGTGATCCAGTATGTAGTAGATGTCCGAGACCGGTTAGAGATGCTCATGGGGGTGGGCCAGGACCATATGAGGGCTGCTCAGACCAAGCAAAAGCAATGGTATGACCGAAATGCCCGTAGCCGAGAATTCATCCCAGGTCAGCAGGTGCTTTTTCTTAAACCCACTCGGGAGAACAAATTGATGGCTGCCTGGTCGGGACCGTATCCGGTTCTCTGAAAGATGAATGAGTACAACTACGTTGTACAGGTAGAGCCAGACAGGAATAAGACTCATCACATAAATATGTTGAAAGAGTACAAAGCTCCGAGTATGGGAGCGATGCTGGCCATTTGTAGCCCACCGCTGGAAGATCCGGCGAGCAATGCTCTGCCTGATCTCCTAGGGGAGGCTAGGCAGGGAGGTACTGTAGAGCAGGTTGAGATAGGAGGTCAGTTAAGTGTGAGGCAGAAGTCAGGCCAGGGATATGCTAGAACAGTATAGGGCTCTTTTCACTGACATGCCAGGGAAAACGCACCTCACAGATCACCCAGTGCTCACAGGGGACCTGCGAGCTCTGCATAAGCACGCTTACAGAGTGTCAGCAGAGGTCAAGACAAGTATAGAGAGAGGGATAGAAAGGGGTGATGCTGACCCTAGGTGTAATTACTCCATCCCAGAACCATTGGGCCAGTCTGGTAGGCCTGGTTCCTAAGAAGAACAAGACCATACGGTTTTGTGTGGACTACCGCTTGCTCAACGCTGGGACGGTCTCAGATGCCTACCCCATGCCCCGCATGGATGAGTTATTAAATGAACTCGCGGGGGCAAGGTATCTGACCACCATGGATCTGAGCAAGGGGTATTGGCGGATCCCTTTGACCCTGGGCAATACAGGCAATCAGGTACAGGATGGCAATTCATTCAGGCATCAAGTAACAAGTAGATGTAGTGACAAAGACACTGGGCATAGGGCTAACACTGGTTTATATGGGATTCCAGCCCTATACCCTAGCATTGGGTGCCAGACATTGGGTGACAATTATCTGCACCCAATCCCTATTTGCCAGCTAACGTGGGAAGCATTGTTGAGCCAAGACCCTAGTTAGTTGGCACATGTGCACATCTGGTCCTAGGGGGCTCATTTATCTAGCCCCACACTAAAGACAGGGCGCCTAAAAGTCTACCAGACTTGTATCTGGTCAGGAAATCCTTTGTCTGTGTCACGCTGCGCTCACCACGGACAAGGAGGGACCCCGGAACTGAGGTGAAAAGGGTAATACTTGCACCCACAGCTGCGGGGACACACCTGGAAGGTGGATAGTAGGTGACCGGAACTGCACTGGAGAAATGGTAAAAGTTCAGATACTCGCCGGATAATTGGGAAGTTCCAGTAGAATAGTTGGACCGAGAGCATTGGGTTTGGAGCCGGGAGGTAGGTAGGAATCCGTAAGCCGAGTTGGAGAGTTTGGGAGGTCAGAGGGCAAGCCAAAGGTCTAAATCCAGAGCAGGTCCACAGGAGATCACTAGAAGAGACAGAGACAAGAAGCACTAAGGCAGGCATGACCGTGGGTAACGCAGGTCACACAAAGCTATGCTCAGCCAAAGAAGAAATGGCTGAGCAGGGTATAAATGTGGACAGAGCCCAATGGGAAGTGGGGGAGGGACGGAAGAGCGGCCCCATGGGAGGCAGGGATAGGTCAGGGAATGTGCCACAGCTGATGAGCTTGACGCGTGGCTTGTGGGCGGTGCACGCGCATCAGGCGTGTGCACCGCACGGGGTAGGTGCACGCAGCCTGAGCTGGGGGCGGGAGTTCATCCCGCGGGAGGACCGAAAGGTCCGTGAGTGTGCGCGCGCTTGCGCGCGTTCTGTGGTAGCCGCGGGGACCAGGGAGGAAGGAGGAGGGTCCCACTCGCGGTGGTGAACCTGTGGAGCCGGGGAGCGCCGGGTAAGTTGCGTCATGGGGGGAACCCTCTTTGGGAGAGGTGTTCCCCGAGGTCTTACAGTCTGTAAGTGTGAATTACAACACTTACAGATCACTCAGGCTCTGCGTTTCTCCGCCCTATTGTACACATTCTGAGTGGTGAAGCCCTTGATCAGGGGGTCTGTTGTAGACAACTGGTTGCCCCTGTGAAAGCATAGAAATAAAATCAATGAGTCAAGGGTTCAAAGTATCAACGTGAGTTTATCTGCACCAAGGTACAATTGAGAGAGAATTCAAAAATGAACTCATGCCTCTGAAAACATATTGCTTGGTATCACATTTTTATACAATTCAAAATGAGTAATACGCCCTTTAAGGGGGCTGGCTTGGAGATAAAAAAAACAATATGATGACATACAAAAATACATATTGATACATAAATATGCTTCACATTGCTATATTCTTATCCTATATATTACAGCAATGTGGGCCCCTTAACCTTCTGACCCTGTTTAGCCCTCTGTGTGTACTGTATCTGTCAGATAACAGAACCTAAGGTCAGCAGAAATATCTAAGGCAGGAAAAACCTCTTACGAATGTAATTTCAATTTCTTTCATGACTCGTAGGAATTACACAAGGGCGTGTTACATCTAGAAGCGATTCTCTGCAGGATCTCAATCATTCACAGATCATATACAAATATACATACATTCAAACACTCAAAATGGCTACTGCGCCAAAATGGAGGTGATGATAGTCTGTCTTCATATAGCCTGAGCCACACACATTATCTCAATCTTCAAAGTCCTCTCTTTTTATTCTTAAAACCTACTGTAGTCTTTTAAGGATAATTTCAGATAAAACTCAGAAGCGTCGCGCTGGCCTGGAGGGTCCAAATTTGCATGACTTTGATAGTTCTGGAAACTCACAGATCTGCTTGCTATTATATCAGCCAGGTTGGTCTTTCTGCCATCATCTTCATCTGTATTCCATTGAGGGGGACTGACTTTTCCTTCTGAGATTGCGTAGAGGGTGTTACACACCTCTGCAGTATGGATTTACTGCACATGACACAGACATACAAAACAATCAGAACTGCAAACACACAGACAAATCCATTCATCAGTTTCGCTCATAGGAAACCAAACAACTTGGTAATTCCTAACGGATCCCATCCCTCATCTCCGCCTTTCCTTAATCTCTCCTGTATTTCTGCGATCTTCTCTAGCTCATGCTCAATCTTACCACTTTGATCTCTAATAAAAACACAACATTGCTCTTTAACGAGGGCACATACGCCCCCCTTTGATGCTAAAATATAGTCTAGAGCCATTCTATTCTGTAGGGCCATTAATCTAATCTGTACCTGTTCTTGATTAAGTAAGTTAATGGATAAAATTAAGGCCATATCCTCCCTATACATTTTTAGTTCCAGGCTGTAAATACATTTTCATACAAGTTTCATTGGTTGGTGGAGGCACCTGACCCATAAATTGATTGTTGTTCCAGTGTAAAATATGTAAAATCCACCTACAGGAACCTCGTTTACCAGTGGAATTCGGTTTAGAAGTTTAGAAAAGTTCCCTGTAAACAATTTCAAATTAACATTTCATTTTTTTTTAATGCGGCATTAGTGTAAGGTATCTCTACTCAAGGGGTTAAATGTAATTCTCTCTTACGTCATTGGGGGCCACTAGAGTATGGCAGGGAATCATTGTATATATTCCCTTGTGACCCATTAACCTGTGTTGCATTGTGCGAGATTGTATGATTGTCTGCAAAATGATGTGACCACAAAACAATAAACATTACAAATATTTCAAAACTGATCATCCCTTGTCATCATCTGGATGGCGTAGGCTGATCTTGCCTAGCGGGGCATACATCTTAAAAACACACTCTAAAGCATAAAAAATAATATCGAGTCCTGAAAAAACAAATTGTTCGTTTAAGACCGGGCCTTGATAATATTGAGTCCTGAAAAAACAAATTGTTCATTTAAGACCGGGCCTTGCCTGAAGTCTTAATTCCTCGGTGGTTAAATGTTCTAGGATTATTGTGCCTAGATACACTAACTGTTGGTCAAAAACACTGGCTTGATGATTCTTTGTCTTTGTTAGCTGTTTACGGTGGTACCGGCACTTTTTTCTTACGATGATGCTGCTTCGTATTCTCCTTGGTAGACTGTATAGGCTGCACCTAAGTTTGGAGAGAATTAAACATTTCATTAATAAAAGCACAAGGAGAGCGCTTTTAGCCACTATACAGTAATTTAGTATCAGCACAAATTTTTTGTTTTTCACCACTGTCTTGGCATCCGCATATAAAATAAACACAAAAACACCTTGCTCACCAACTACAAAAGAAAGAAATCAACGGTGCATAGGGAAGTATCGTAAGAGAACACTGATAAGTGACAAGAGGTTGTCACTAAAAGTCCCTAAAGCTTGCACTCATTGTAAACTGTAAAATATACATAAAGTACCAGTTTAATAACTAGTACCACTAATATCAAATTATTACAGACCAAATGGGAAATATCCACATAAACCTAACTATAACACAACTAAAACGTATACAACTTTTTTACAAGCTAAAAACTGATGAAATGCATAAAATGGCAACTAATAAATCATAAATAAAAGAGTCCCCATGTGAATGAAACGGACAGTATACGGTAAACAAAAATGCTAGTATGAACATGAGTGTAAAGCCCTATCAGAACATGAGGGGCCAGTGTCCATAATATACTAACAATGCTAATTAGCTTCACCACAAAACACTGCAGAGTGGCAGCTTATCACATTAATACTTAGTTCCCAAACAGGCTCAAAATAAAGCTATCCAATAGTTATGCTGGAAAATGTAAAGAGGAGGGGTATATCCCTCTCTACATGAATATTCATGAAGTAACATGTTGCTATGTGTAGCAATGAGTAGACAGCACCAAAACACAAAACAGTATGAATGGAGTCATATCAGCAAGGAATGCTCAAGGATAAATAACAAAACAACACACACAAGGTAATGTTGCAATGAACAAAATAGGCAGAGTCCGCATATAGACAGGTGTGTTATGGAAAATCATATAAATTATCCTCTCTTTTGTTCATATGCAAATCCTATGCCATGTGAATAATATACAATATAAAGGATGATGGTACATATACAAAAGCAGTGTCCCCGGCGCTAAAAGGTTGATGACCACAATACCATATCCCAAAGACAGTCCTGGATGGAATAACAGTCCTGGTAGATGAGGAATTGCACCAACAGAAGTTCTGATTGGAATGGTTAGTCCTCAAACAATCAATTCTAGGTGGTTTCTGTAATTACAAAAGAACAAAGACACACTATTGCGCAGTATTGAAGACCACAAAGCCCTAACCAAGAAATGGGAAAAAACCCCACTTGCAAGATATATTCTTGTTGGTTCAGGGGATTGAATCTGTTGCAGGCTCCTTCTCCACCTCGATATCCACGGACCCCACGTGGTTCACAAGATAAATCTCTTTACACTGGAAGGCGCCCTCGCGAGAGCAGCATACACCGCAACAGCCAATGTGCAAAGAAAATAAAAACAGCCTAGTGTACTACGCACATACACTTTAATAACAATATAAAAAAGCCACTGCTCACACTTACAATATGTAAGGGCAAGGGGTGCCTCTTACGAATGCCGTCCACAACCTGTATCCAGCCAGGTAGGAAGTGAGACACACACAATCACGCGCCGATTGATGATGTCAGCGGCACGGCGCGGGTCACCTCTCCAACACCAGATGGGCGCAGCGGTTGTTCAGCTCACATACACTGTACTAAGCTCCTCCCTATGCGTTTCATGACCATGTGTCACTTCCTCAGGGACATGGATGATGGTATTTAAAACATCAGCAGCTTGAGATTTAAATATATATATATATATATATATATATATATACACACACACAATGAATTTAACAATAGCTCCTGCTTAAAAAATTAAATCTGGATTGCCTACAGTTGCATTCTTCAAAATGAGAGGCTATAGATGAGGGTTCAAATTGAGACACCTTTTGGTGGGAGAGGAGAGGTAATGGTTAAAAGTTATAAAAATACATCACATATGCAGTTAACTTTATAGGAAAAATTATTTCATATATGACTTTATGCTTACTCGTTTATATCGTACGCTTTGTGAAGTACTGGGTATACTTTTGACACTATTCAAATATGGAAATACATATTAAATATTATTGTATTATTAATAAAACAATTATAACAAATAGAATTAAAAACATCTCCTAATTAGAATAAATAGAATTGAAATGTGTTTACTGGTTTCTGCGTAGAGGTAATTTTGATACTGCATGAGGGGATTATAACCCCTTGTAATTATTCCTCCATAATAGGGGCTATGCCATCTAAAGCATTTCTGCTGAGTGGGTATTGGCCAATTCTGTGGAGGGCAGCTTTGGGAAATAATTTAACCCGTACTGGTGCAGCAGACCAGACGTACCCAGTACTGTTGCCGGGAGACGCCCATAAACTATGAGGTATTTATCCTAAAATGGATACAAAAACAGAAAAGCACAATAAATAAGCATAATTTTGCACTTCTCTGATACAGAACAAAATGAACTTGACAAAAAATAAGATAAAAACCCAAAACAGAGCTGTTTGATCCTGCAAACTCAGTCCAAAAATAAATAAATTACAGAATCATTCTCTTTCCTCATACTATAACTAAGCTGCTTTTAAACATTTTTTTTTCTTTCCCAGCTTCTAGTTAACTTTTCATGCCTGGAACGTGGTCTTTGTACATTCCTTAAGCTGGAGGGGGGGGGGCAGCCCGCTTGGCTGCTTTTAAACTTCCCTCTTTTTAGATGACTACTGTTCAAAAATCAGACAAGATCAGTGTATTTAAGAAAACAAACCGTTAGTTTCCTATTATAAGTTTGAACAGAGAAACTTGATAACTAAAAAATAAAAACAAAACCATCCTATAAAACAAAAATCTTATTATTTTATTTACACACACACACACACACACACACACACACACACACACACACACACACACACACACACACACACACACACACACACACACACACACACACACACACACACACACACACACACACACACACACACACACACACACTCCAACATTCTATTATCCCTGTGGGCCAGGGTAAAACTCAATTAAGCTTCCTTACTCCATAAGATCAGACTCTTTCTTTTGTTTAATATTATTATTACAACAATAAAAAAGAAACATTTACTTTTTTAAACTTTGTATTCTAGATATACATCGCTTCAGTCCTGACTCCTCTAAATCAGCACATAAAATTTAAATGTAAAACTTCCTTATATCCTCCTTCCTTTTTTATTTGTATCAATAGATCATTTAAATATTGTAACACAGTATCTCCCACGCCCAGGAACAACAAAAATGTGCTACAGTAAAAAATGCAAATTCATACTTGAGTCAGGGTGTAAAGAAATCTTTTTACAACTGCCAAATTTTACATTTTCTTTTAAAATATTACATTAACAAACTTTAACATACAATGCTGCCTAGGTTTATTTTAAATGCTACGGTCATGCCTTGTAAATGGCAGCAGGCTTAATACACTTTGACAAAAGGTTTAAACTTAAATGACCCTTTTACAAGAGATATATAAGTATTGCACTGTGTATCTTTGTCATATTGGAAGTAGCTTTTTGCATTTTAGTTTTTTTTTTTTTATAGGTTTATTTTAACCCTTATTATTATTTCATTCAAAATTATTATGATCTGTTATTTGTATTATTTGTTATTTTTATGATTAGTACTACATGTGGCAATGTGAAGCGCTATGTACACTAATGGTGCTATATGAATAAAGACATGCATACATACATACATACATACAATAACTATCAGAGTGACACACAAACACTTCACTCCATGACATGTATATTATTATGCCATCAAACTAGTTACTATGAGCTTTCTAAGACAAAAACAAACAAACAAAAAAACATTTAATGAGGATGTCCCCTTTTTCTTTTTCCATGCAGTATTAATGCATTCATTCCTTAAAAACAACTTTAACATTCTTAAATTCAAGCCATTTCTTCCTAGGTTAATAATTAACTTCCATGTCTCACAGACATGCATGTCCTGTGACCTTTCAGTGAAAAGGGTGAGGGAAGGGGGGTGAGAAAAGGGGGATGAGGAAAAAAGGGGGGTCCACTAATGCTGCAGCTATTTTCAAAACAGAGCCTGATATGTTTCCCTTTCCTTCTTATTTAATATACTCTGCGCCACTAAATATCCATTTTTAAAACATTTTATTGCCATAAAGTCCACACATAATTTCAAGGGACGTACCCTTCGCCGGTGACTGAGCATGTAGGTTCCCCATAATTCTCCTGTATTACACCGATCAGCGCCAGTCGATCGTGAACCAATAAGGTGCCCACCACTTGGTATAATATAAGTAGAATATAGAGTTAAGGACCTGTGATATTAACAAAAATAGTCACCTGTTGTTCCTTAACAAAATTTCTCTTTCCAAGTTTTTGAGACTTTCCACCTTATAACTACAGTAGTATACCTTCTGAGCCCTGAATTGGCATGCCATTTAGCATAAGGTATAATCTGACCTATCCCCAATCAACGCCAGTCGATCGGGTACCAATAAGGTGCCCCACCACTTGGTATAATATAAGTAGAATATAGAGTTAAGGACAAGTGGCATTAAAAAATAGTTACCTGCTGTTCCTTAACAATAATTCTCTCAACAAGTTTAGGAGACTTTCCACCTTATTAATTATTACACCTTCTGAGCCCTGAATTGGCCTGCCATTTTGCATAAGGTGTAACCTGAGTTTATGGCAATAATATAAAACAACAATAACAATACCTGATCAGTATAATATTGATAAACTCATGTGATACAGGGTGTCCCGTCACTCAGGTAGGTTGCCCATAAAGAACAAACTGTCTACAGATTACTCAAACAATTAATCTAATGGCTTTTTCTGTTAAAAAGGATAAAGCCATACCTTATTCCAAGTGTGCACGTTTGAGTAATGTAGGCAGCTGCTCCGTCTGGGGTCTCCTGGTCCCGAGGTATTGGGGTCCCTATTCGGGGGGGCGCCATCTGTGAAAGTGTAGAAATAAAATCAATGAGTCAAGGGTTCAAAGTATCAACGTGAGTTTATCTGCACCAAGGTACAATTGAGAGAGAATTCAAAAATGAATTCCTGCCTCTGAAAACATAAGGGGGCTGGCTTGGAGATAAAAAAACAATATGATGACTTATACAAAAATACATATTGATACATAAATATGCTTCACATTGCTATATTCTTATCCTATATATTACAGCAATGTGGGCCCCTTAACCTTCTGACCCTGTTTAGCCCTCTGTGTGTACTGTATCTGTCAGATAACAGAACCTAAGGTCAGCAGAAATATCTAAGGCAGGAAAAACCTCTTACGAATGTAATTTCAATTTCTTTCATGACTCGTAGGAATTACACATGGGCGTGTTACATTTAGAAGCGATACTCTGCAGGATCTCAATCATTCACAGATCATATACAAATATACATACATTCAAACACTCAAAATGGCTACTGCGCCAAAATGGAGGTGATGATAGTCTCTCTTCATATAGCCTGAGCCACACACATTATCTCAATCTTCACACCCCCTTGAGCATTAACATTTAGCAGAGCCTGAATCTTTTGCGGGCTTTTATAGCAGACCCAAAATACAATACATTTCTTAATATCTAAACATATTAAAATAATCCGTTCGGGGCGCATGCGCGGAAGCAAGGAGCATGGAAGCTTAACCTGATAGCTCCGTGCCTCACTCCCTGCTTTTATTAAAAAACGAACAATTAATCGGACAATAATAAAATAAAAAAACCACCTCATAACGGCTAAACTCTCAGGATGTCTAAGAAGATACCCAAAACCCCCAAGAAAAAGGGGCTTCCAGAATATTTTGGCGGAGGCAAATCGAGCAGAGCCACGGCAGCAATGGCGCCCACCTCCCGCACAGGATCGGAATCGGAGGGAGAGGGAGATCCCGGTGATGATCAGGGCCTCCTACCCGTGAGACGCAGTGATTTTGAAAGACTATATACGGATTTAAAATCTATGCTGCAAGCGGAAATCGGAGCCCTAGGAAAGGAGGTGGGGAGTCTGGTGGCAAGAACACAAGAGCTGGAGGTGAAGGTGGATGCGAACGCTAAAGTGGGCATACGTAACACAAAAAAAACAGCGGACTTACAGGCACAGATCAATGAACTCAAAGAAAGGCAGGAGGACGCGGAAAATCGCGACAGAAGAAATAATGTCCGCCTGCGAGGAGTCCCAGAGAACGCAGGAGACTGTGAGGAATTCGTGGCGCGGTGGCTCGCACACATATGCCCGGACTTCCCGCAGGACAAACTGAGCATGGACAGATGCCATCGGGCGCTACGGTCCAGGCCACAACTCACGGAACAGCCGAGGGACATTATTGTGAGGCTCCATCACTATAAGACCCGGGAAGCGGTACTGCAACACGCGAGGAACGCACCACCCTGTCACGGGAGACTTTTGTGGCGGGTAGGATCTCGGTGGCTGGAACAGCACGAGCGTAGTAGGGGTCACAAGCAGGGGTCCGATGCAGGCGGCAGGTAGCGAAGTCAGGAAACAAGCAGAGGTCCGAGGCAGGCGGCAGGTAGCGAAGTCAGGTAACAAGCAGAGGTCGGCAACGAGGAGACTGGAACAGGACAGGGGAGCAGGGACAGGTCTGGGGGCAGGGACTGAGAACAGGAACAAACAGGGACAAGCCAGATTACCAGCAAGGGCTTTTACTGTGAACAGACTTCTATAATACAGGTACAGGTACAGAAACAGATCAGGAATCAGAAGCATGTGCATTATGAGTCTGACTTCAAGCAAAGGCAAAAGCAACAGACAGGAAGCAAGCTATAAAGGACAGAGACAGGAGCAACAAGAAGACAGACAGACAGAGGAACCCAGAGCCAACAGAAGGCAGCAGCACACCCAGTGGACAAGGAAGCTATGGCTAGGCAGGAGGTCTAGGCGACCCTGACATTACTCCCCCCTCTCGAGAGCGTTCTCCGGACGATCCTCCAGGCTCTTCCCGGAGGCCTTGATGAAAAGTGGACTCAAGGTGACCCACCTCTGGTGGTTTGTCAGCAGGCAGAGAGTACTCCACAGGTACAGACTGAAAAAGTCCATCAGAAAGCCGACAGAGGAATTCAGTTCTCTCTCGGAACAGTTGAATGTCAGGATGCATCAACCCAAACGCCAGAGAATCTGTGAGCAATAGGCTTGACTTTGCAGAGTAGGTCACAGGCTCAGCAGAGGACGCATCAGATATTCGTAGATAAACCTAAGAACGTGCGCTTGTCTTCACAGCGGGAGCAGAGGAGCCAGTAGATCCTCCTGACAACCCTTCAGGTTTAGCAGGGTGTCCCTGATGGAAGGCCAACTCACGATGGCCTTCGGACAACACTCCATGTTTTGCAGGAACATAGGAATCAGCAACAACTCCGGACAACCCTCCAGGCTCTTCAGGGACACCTTGATGGAAAGCCAACTTAATGTGTACGTCAAGTGCTGATGGGAAATCTGTGAGTGGTGCATTTATCCTCATCACAAGAGTGTTGGCATCAGCATCAAGAACATTAGGCATAGCAAGGAACTTCACCAGGGATCCGTCTAACGTCATAGCAGGGGCATCGGGAACAGATACATCAGGCTCTTCACATGCGGCAGAGGGAACATATTCACTTTCCGTGGTCTCTTTTTGTGACCAATATATCTCTTTTAGTTTTGGAATCTGGAACTTCCCAATGGATACGTTCAACTTCATTGCAGAGGCATGGACATCAGGAATGTGGGCATCAAGGACGGCTGCAGCCTTTTGACATGAGTCATTGGGGACACAGAGTTCGCTCTCCATGGTCTCCTCTTGCGACTGCCGTTTCGTGGCATCACCCAATGAAAAACCAGCTATTCGAGTTTTCAGCTCTTCCTCCAGTGAGGCTCTGGTTATGCTCAGTGTGGCCTTCAGCTCCTCATGCTATTCTTTGGGGACACACTGGGTACTCAAATAATCTTGCAGCATCTTTATTTTGTAGGCAGTCTGGAAACTTTCTTCCTGCAGAACTCGCTGCTTTTCTTCAGCATTCACCCATTTCTCCTTGGTGTCCTGCAGATGTGTACGCAGTTCTCGCAGCTGACTCTGCAGCATATTTTCTGCTTGTGTTCGTCACCTCAGGGAGACACGTTCTTCTTGCAGCACTCTCTCTGCATTCTGCAGTGCTGTCTGCACATCTAACTTTTCCTGGGCCAACTGTTTCTTCTCCTCTCCTAATTTATGGAGTTTCTTATCTCCTTCACTGACTTGGACATAGAGATTCTTGCACTCTTGGGTTACAGTTTCAAAACTGATATTTAACCCTTCGAAGATTTCTCTCAATGAACATAGTTCTGTGTTGAAGTGGCAACTCTTCTCCTTAGAGGCTTCCAGCTCTGTAGTAAGCCTGTGAACCTCTTTCTGAGATGCTTCCAGTGCTGCGTCAACTTGAGCCATGAAAGTCTGGTACTGGGCAGAATCAGCGTAGGCCTTCTCCAGCTTACTTGACAAGATCAACCTGTCATTCTCCAACTGATATTTTTCTTTTTCCCAGTCACCCTCTGCTTTTTCCAGCGCTAATTGCATCCTTGACCTTTCTTCTATCAATAGTCTCTTCTCCTCTTCTGATTCATGGAGTCTTTTATCTCCTTAACTGGCTTGGACAGAGAAGTTTTTACTCATTTGGTTTATAATTTCAAACCTACTATTTAACTCTTCGGAAGCGTCTCTCATAGAACGTATCTCTGTTTTCAAGTAGCATCTCTCCTCCCGAACAACTTCCATCTCTTTTTTGAAGTAGCAAACCTCCTCCTGGGAGACTTTAAGCTCTGTATTAAGCCTGTCAATTTCCTTCATAGAGATTTCCAGGAATTCGTTAATTTTAGAAGCGAGGCGCCGATTCTCAGCAGCATCAGTATATGCCTTCTCCAGCTCAGCTGAAATGCCATCCAGGTCACTCTCCAACTGCTCTTTTTCTTTCTCCTGGAGAACACACTTAGCAATTGCTGAGGATAGACAGTTTTGTAGTGCAGAATTAGCTTCTTGCTCCTTATCTAAACGTCCATAAAGACAATCAATCGTTTTCTGTGCAGCTTGAAGCGTCTGAGTTAGGGCATCTTTCTTCTCTTCCACTATTCTTGGGATACGTCTGTGAGTTGCCTTAAGCTGCAGCATATCTCTTTCATCAAATGCAGACTCTGAGGTTAAATTTTCATTCTTAATTCCTTCTGCAACTTCCACAGTAATGCCTCCCTTCTTTTTCTTCTTCCTTGCTTTGAGAAGTTCTGAAGAATCAGTGGTACTGTGTTCACATTTACTGCTCAAGACTGTTTGAGTGGGAGCCATAATTTCAGACATGGGGAAACCCCACTTCCCAAGAAACCAGTAAAGAGGAAATGTGTTTTTAAAACAGAAGCATTAGAATGAACAACAGGAATATTAGACACAGAGAGACACAAGATAGGAGAGCTGACCTTTTGAGACTTTAGCATCAGTCACAGAGATTTATAAATGCAAGGAAAAAACATAGACAGAGAAACCTGTAGTTATATCTGAAACTTTAGAAATCAGGCGTAGGGATATCATACAGACAGAGAGAACCTGCAGTTACATCTGAATCTTTAGGCATCAGGCGTAGGGATATCATATAGACAAAGAAAACCTGCAGTTGAATCTGAAACTTTAGATATCAGGCATAGAAATATCATAGACAGCAGGAAACTAATACAGAGAAAACTTGTAGTTAGATCTGAAACTTTTGACATCGGACATAGGAATATCAGACAGAGAACCCTGCAGTCAAATCTGAAACCTTTGATATCAGGCGTAGGGATATCATATGTTGCAGAGAAACAAACTTTAGTGGAACTTGCAGGTAAACCTGAAACCTTAAAACCAATCATATGAAAAACTATAGATGCAAGAAAATCAAAGCATGCAGCAACAAAATAATGGGAGCACTTTTGTCTTTTGAAATGGGGACCCTGTGAACAGCAGTGGTCCAACCAGGGAAAACAGTAAATCAAGGTAACCGTCTTAAATAGAAATGTGAGTCTGAAAATCTGCACAGTGGCCCACCCACAATGCAGAGACAATTCTTGTCCAGGTAATGAAAGTCTGAAAATGGCAAAAACAGGTACTGCAGGGAGGGTTTTTTTTTTGTTGTAAAAGGGAATTCTTCTCAGGGAGAAAGTGGCACAAAAAAACCCTGCAGAAACCTTTGCAGCAACAAAACCTTCAGGATCCCAAATGGGATTTAAAAAAAAAAAAAAAAAAAAAAAAGTACTTATCTTCCTCCAAGCGGATGGGGTCTGCTGAAGCAGGAAGGCAGAGAATCTGTTCCAGCGAGATCCAGAAGTGGCCTTTGCTTTCTGTCACGGGAGACTCCTGTGGCGGGTAGGATCTCGGTGGCCGGAACAGCACGAGCGTAGTAGGGGTCACAAGCAGGGGTCTGAGGCAGGCGGCAGGTAGCGAAGTCAGGAAACAAGCAGAGGTCCGAGGCAGGCGGCAGGTAGCGAAGTCAGGTAACAAGCAGAGGTCGGCAACGAGGAGACTGGAACAGGACAGGGGAGCAGGGACAGGTCTGGGGGCAGGGACTGAGAACAGGAACAAACAGGGACAAGCCAGATTACCAGCAAGGGCTTTTACTGTGAACAGACTTCTATAATACAGGTACAGGTACCCTAGAGAGGGGGCACCTTACAGGATTGCCCCGAAAGTACCACATGAGCCCCCGTCGAGGTCAAGGGATATATACCGCACAATGACACAGAGTCACAACTACTGACACACAATAGGGGCACCCTAACATTATAGAGAAAAACAGAGAGGAGGGTTCACATATTGAGGAGTACACAGGGTAAAGGGAAGATCCCAGGAGAGCATTGTTCGTTAGTTATGGTTCAGAGCTTATATAGGAGTGGGGCAGGACGACAGGGTTCGAGCCTGCTCCTGGTCCCGCATGGGCCGACCACCGGAAAGGGATTCAACAACAACCCCAATGGCCGGCGAAGTCCCTTGGGAGGGAGAATCGGTGAGGGAGGGAGGTGGGCAGAAGGGAAGGGAGTACCTGGCCGCCTACACTGAGTACCCAAGGGCGTTGGTCTCACGGCCAAGGTACTGGTACCGAGGTTTTGAGATCATTGTTTCTATGTTTGGTTTATGTCTGTCTAGATGTCCCCCCCCCCTTTCGTATCCCCCCCCAGAGCACACAAACATACTGGAGATGAGGGACCTGCAGATCTCCAGCAGCAGAAGGAGGACGTACTCCAACAGCCGACCAAGGTGATCCTGACAAAGGAGCAAATAACCTACGCAGACAAGATGAGTAATGAGCTAATAATGATAACACATAATGTTAAAGGATTCAACAGTCCGGTTAAACGCAGAGTTGCATTTAAAGAATATAATCGCCTGAAAGCGGATATAATTTTCCTACAAGAAACTCACTTTTCACGCACCAATCACCCGAAATATCTAGACAAAAATTACAGGAAATTCTATCTGGCCTCAGCCAAGGAAAAAAAAAGAGGGGTGGCTATCTTAACACACTATAAACTAGCACTAGATATAACTAAACAATATGCGGACCCAGAAGGTAGATCATCATCCTCACGGGGATGATACAAAGTCAACCTCTGACATTAGCATCAGTCTACGCACCATGCGAAACGAGCACTGTATTCTTCACTCAATTCTTTAACAAACTACATACTGTCGCGAAGGGACATATCTTTATGGCAGGCGATCTTAACCGCACGTTAGACCCCGACCTAGACAGATGTACAAGACTTAACCCATCCCACAAACAGGACGTACTAACTATACATAAGGACCTGCAAGACTGCCAGCTGATAGATGTCTGGCGGGAACAACATCCCAGTGCACGAGAATATACTTTTTTTTCCCACCCTCACAATCGTTACAGTCGGATAGATTACCTTCTGGTATTAAACAGAGTGGTTCCAGTGATAGGGCACACAGAGATCCATGGAATCTCGTGGTCCGACCATGCACCGGTAGAGCTGCGGTGCACATTAGACGCTTTAGACAGACCTGGAGAAAACTGGAAGCTCAATGAGCTCCTCCTTAAATGCTCCGTAACAGCAAAGGAAATTGGCGAACGAATCAAAGAATATTTTCAGGAAAATACAGGCAGTGTGACGGCTCAGTCCACGCTCTGGGGGCCCATTAGGCTACCCTGAGGGGGGTGTTGATGAACATAGCAGGCAAAAGAAAGAGAGCGAAGGAGGCGACAATAAAAGTGTTACGGGAGAAGTTAGCACATCTCACTACTCAACACACAATTAATAAGGATAGGTTCGTTTGGAAAGAACTGAACGACACCAAAATTAAACTCAACCCGGTGCTGTCCTCCCAGGCCGAGAAGGAGTTGGCATGGTCAAAGCGCAGATTCTATGAGAAAGCCAACAAGCCAGATACCTTATTAGCCAATAAGCTCCGAAACAAGCTTCCAAATTTCCGTATAGCATCCATCAAATCTCAGGGGGGGGACCTTACCTCTGATCCTAGACAAATAGTGGAGGTGTTTAAGAATTATTACACTACACTATATGACGGAGATAAGGTCAGCCACACACAAAAGACTGCAGAAACACTGAATAAGTTTCTAAAAGAGGCGAATCTTCCTACCTTGAGCAGGGAGGATAGGGAGGCACTCCAGGGCGACTTCACCCTTGAGGAAGTAACAGAGGTAATGAAATCCCTTAAACCAGCTAAAGCCCCTGGACCAGACTGATTTTCAAATTTATACTATAAGAAATATGTCAAGATTCTGGCTCCCCACTTGCTGACTCTATTTAATGGGATCCTAGCAGGAGCGCCCTTCCCGGCACAGATGCTCCAGGCGTCTATCTCAGTGATCCATAAACCCGGTAAGGACCCGGCAGACTGCAAGAGGTACCGGCCAATATCCCTGATCAATTCAGACGTTAAAATCTTCTCCAAATTAATAGCTAACAGGGTGGGTATTGTCCTTCCGGGGCTGATTCATCCGGATCAAGTAGGCTTTATTGGGGGCAGGCAGGCGGCAGACAATACCAGGCGGATTGTAGATTTGATTGATCTGGCAAAAAAGAAACACATCCCGTCCATGGTGTTGAGTCTGGACGCCGAAAAAGCCTTTGATAGGATTGATTGGCCCTTCCTCAGAGAGACGCTGGGTGCATTTGGGTTCGAAGGGCGCCTCCTAGAGGCAATACTAGCCCTCTACAATGGTCCCACGGCAAGGGTGCGACACCAAGGCTTCCCCTCGGAGGTATTTCACATCCGTAGCGGGACTAGACAAGGTTGCCCACTTTCACCATTGTTATTTGCTCTTTGCATAGAACCCCTAGCGGCTCATATCAGATTAAGCCCAGATATAACAGGGATCGATTTAGGAGAGAAGAAACACAAAGTAGCGTTATACGCAGACGATGTAATCTTGACATTGTCAAAACCTCTCACCTCCCTACCCAACGTCTTTGCGATCTTAGGAACTTTGAACATGGTTTCGGGGTTTAAAATTAACCAGGCCAAGTCGGAAGCGCTTAACATCAATCTAACCAAGCCGGTCGAAAAATTGATAGAGCTTATTTTCAATTTTAAATGGCAACCCTCTGCTATCAAGTATTTAGTGGTATATATCACAAAGGATTACAACACACTATACAAAGCAAATTTCCTCAGAATAATGAGGAAACTGAAGGAGGATCTCAGGGTATGGGCGGGCTATGGTATATCCTGGTTCGGGCGAATCAACAGCGTTAAAATGAATCTGTTGCCTAAACTGTTATATCTGTTTCAAGCCCTCCCGATACCTCTTTATCGGGCTGAGGTCCTTACACTTCAGGCTCATATTATTCAATTTATTTGGAATAAAAAAAGCCCACGAATTGCGAAAAATATACTGATAAAGCCAGTAACAAGAGGAGGGTTATCGGTACCTTGCTTGATGGCATATTATAAGGCGGCACAATTATGCCAAATTATCCAGTGGCACTCGAACCCAGCAAAAAGAAGGTGGGTGGCCCTAGAAACAGAATGTAGCGCACCAGTAACATTACATGATTTGATCTGGCTTCCAAAACAATGTAAGAAATCAATAGGGTCGCCACTCTGTGCGATTGCGAACTCGCTAGCGGTCTGGGAGTCATCTAAATATAAGGCTAATCTGACCACACGGCAGTCTTTGATGACCCCCCCTGGTGGGGAATCCGGATTTTGCTCCAGGGCTGCTAGGTGACAAATTTGTAAAATGGACGCAGGCGGGGTATCTAAGATTAAAGGACCTGGAAGGAAGTAAATTTATCAAGACGTTCGATATGATTAAGGAGGAGAAAAAGTTACCTAACACGGAACTATTTAGATTCCTCCAAGTCAGGGCTTTCTATAATAAATTCCCGGTTCGTCCGGCACGGACCAATTTTGAACAGCTGTGCTCCAGAGAGACGGACAAACGGGGACTAACCTCTAGGATGTATAGGGAGGTGATCTGTCCGAAGACCGCTGACGCCCCTCGACTGAAATACATGCGACAGTGGGAGACAGATTTAGGGGAGACACTAGAGGACGAAGAATGGGACCAAATATTACAGGCAGCAACCAAAAGCGCAATCTGTGCCACGTTAAGGGAGAACGCATATAAAGTCCTAATGTGGTGGTACCATACCGCATTGAAATTATCTAAATTCATCGAAGGCTATTCCCCGCTCTGCCCAAAACAGTGCGGGGAAATTGCTGATTTAAAACATATGCTGTGGTCTTGCCTGAATGTGGTCCCGATTTGGGAATCCATTAGGGAATGGCTCGAAAGGATCCTCAACTTGGAGGTCCCCCTGGACCCGTGGCTGTTCCTCGTGGGCAGACGTCCTCAGGGCGTGTCCAACGCGACACACAAATTGGTTACGCATTTCGCAACCGCCACGAGGTGTGAGATCGCAGCGGTATGGAAACAACAGGAATTACCCACTATCCCCAAAATTAGAAACAGAATTTGGCAGGTCTGACAGATGGAACAGTTGACGAGTTGGATCAACGACTCTGGCCCCAAATTTCTAAAAATATGGGCCCCATGGCTAGCCCAAACGGACATCCCGGGGGTGGACACCGCCATAATTTTGCACTAATACATATAAATGCGTTCTCCTTAGACAGAACAGACCTGACTGGACGTCGACATAGAGACAGAGAATGTAGAGCACGATAGGCATCCACAATAAACCTAACGAATCCATAGCTCAAAATGCAGTTCCTCCGATCCGGTGAAGCAGTCCCAGGTGTCCCCCCCTCTCCCAGTCCGATCCCAACACCCTACTGTGTCCCACCCCAGTTTGTTCGTCCTGTTTGTCTTAGTGGTGTGGTTTACCCGTGGTTCGTTAAGTCTGTCTACTGTCTCGTCTAAGTGTCACTGTTTGGATGATAAAATTGTCTATTCTGTAAAGCATGCTAATAGGTGGTGATATGATGTATGCACTGTAATACCAAATAAAAATGAAAGTTATAAAAAAAAAAAAAAATCCGTTCGGCTGGGCCGAGCGGGTTGAAACTTGCCAGACCCTCATGCCGGAGGGGACTCTCCATGGTGGCCAAGTTTCAGCTCGCTGCGACTCACCGGACCGGAGTTACACAAATGCAGTTTTAAAAGCACATTTACAACAAAGGCTTTTTTCTGCCATGCAAGTCAATGGCAGAAACCTAAACTTTACAATTACCCTGACTCCGTTCTGTTGCTCCGAGAGGGTTGGTATTTTCCATGCAGTCATGCCGGAACTATGACTATATGGTGACCGTATCTCAGCCCTCTAGGTTGAACAGAACCGGAGTTATGGGTTTCAGGTTTCTGCTCATTCTGATTTAGCCGTTTTTACTCGCGGCTTTTACCTCCGCCATTAGAGTCTATCGTGCGACCCTTATAGCGAGCGCGACCCTTTACCGGGGTCATTGATTGTCGGACCCGGATGGGGTCGAGTGAGGGGGTTCCTAGGATCTAGGGGCAAAAAATAATTTTATTCCGGGGTGCCCTAGAACCTAAGTTTCTCACGCCAATTGAACCTGAATTTGACCGGGGAGTGATCAAAGCTCTCTTCAAGATAATTTTTCCGCTTTTGCCAGCCCGTTCCTGGAGGTCTGAGTCGAGGAATCCCCATTGAAGCACATTGCTCCATTGACTTTCAATGGGGAACCGCCGCTCCTCATCTCGGGCGCCAGCAGCAGGTCTTCTACGAAAACGGGCCCAAATCGCCGGAATCTCCATAGGATTACATGGAGCTGCAATGGCGACCTTTGGAGAGACTGCAAAAGGGAACCTGCAAAGGCGGGAAAAAGGAACAAAGTTTTATAATCACTAAACTAACATTAACCCTTTCCCTCCCGACTGGATCCCAGTGTGAGTGTTGGTGCAGACACTGGAATTGGGAAAATACATATTCACAGGGGGATACACAGTTGGTGCTGAAGCAGGGGCATAAACACAGTAGTGGACCTCAGTCCAGTTAAACCCTCGCCTCCCAGGTGAGGGTTTAACGGGGGTGGCCAAATGGGGTGTAACCCTTTTAATACCGGGCCAACCCCCACTCCCACGACACCCCCCCACCATCGTATGGGAGGTGAGGGGTTAACTGCCATAATGGTTAATGGTGTTTTTATTCCCCTGCCTCAATGCAAACTGTGTCTCCCCTGGTTGTATGTATTTTTCCCCTTTACAGTGTGTGCACCCAACACATACACTAGGATTAGGTCGGGCGGGAAAGGGTGAATTGCATTAACATGTTTATGGCCCTTTGTTCCCCTTCCCGCCTTTTCTATCCCCATTTGCAGCCCATCCCATAGGCCGCCATTGGAGCTCAATGCAAGTCTATGGAGATTTCCGTGGTTTTGGCCTAATATCTGAAAAGACCAGCAGATGGTGCCCGAGAGGACGAGCGGAATTCCGCCATTGAAATGAATGGAATAATGTATTTCAATGGGGAGTCCTCAAGACCGACCTCCAGGAACGAGCTGGCAGCCAGCCAAACTGCAAACCCCGAAAGCAGATACAATTTCAATAAAGAATCTTTGATCACTCAATTAGCGTGGGAACTTGGTCACGGCCAAGTTCATTCATATTAAAATTGTATTTCCGGTTCTAGGGCAGCTAGCGGGTTAATTATTTTTGTCCCTAGCTCAGGGGGACCCCCTTACTCGACCCCAACAGAGTTCGACGGGGAAATGGCCCCAGGAAAGGGTCGCGGCCGCTACGAGGGTCGCCCCATTGACCGCAATGGCGGAGAAAAGCCGCGTGGCTTTAAAAACACAAAGTCCAAAAGTGTAAAAAGTGGAAACCCATATCTCCGGTTCTGTAAGGACTAGAGGGCTGGGATTTGGCCACCATGTAGTCACTGCTCCAGCAATTTTCAGCCCTCTCCGATCAACAGAACGGAGTATGGGTAACTGTTTAAAATGTGATTAAAATGTGATTCTGCCATTGACTTCAATGGCAGAGAAATGTAATTTCTAACACGTCGGTTTAAAATGTATTTCTGTAACTCCGGTTTGGTATGTCCCAGCGAGCTGAAAATTGGCCAACATGTAGAATCCTCTCCGGCATTAGGATCTGGCAATTTGCAGCCCGCTCGGCCCAGCCGAACTGAATATTTGAATAGATATGTATTTGTGGAAATGTCCTGTATTTTTTGCTGGGTAGAAAAGCCCACGAAAGATACTAGCCCCTCCAGTATGTTAATGGTCAGGGGGCAACAGTATGTCTACACCAAGTCCCCTGCGCAAAGGCTCCCCCACCCTGATTAAGTATTCTAGGGCTGAGAAGAGCAGGACATGAGTGTTTATGTTAGGTGTTGTAAATTACACTTAAAGTCAAAGTTTCCCTGTCCAGATCCCCTTCTGGCAGACTCAGAGGTGCCAATTCTTTAGCGTGGGGTTAGGAAAATGGGACCCAGAGGGAGGAATTGTGCGCATATGCCAGCTACCTGAGTGCCAAAAGTGCTTCCCACGTTAGCTGGCAAAAGGTAATTGGGTGCAGGTAATTGTTAACCAATACCTGACACCCAATGTTAGGGTATAGGGCTTAAATCCCATATAAACAAGTGTAAGCTCTATGCCCAATGTTGTTCATGACTACATCTGAAAGATACCTGATGCCTTGATGAATTTCTAATCCAGATCCTGATTACTTCATTGCCCCATTCCCTAAGTAAGTGTATATATTCGGTGTGTTATTTGTACAATATTGTGTGTTCCCCTTCACTGAAGGAATAAACTTTCTTTATCATATCACGTTCGCATTCAATTCAACCCAATTATTTTGGTGTATATTATAACCCTGTAAGCCATTGTGACAGTCCGACCAGGGTAACAGTGGCACCTGAGTCCAGAAAGCCGTCCGCTTGGCGATCTTCGATGGTCCCTCTCCGCAGATGCTTCTGCCGGACATGGTTAGATTGCAACCCGACTTGTGCAACCTGATGTCTTTCTGTCTCCACTGCTGGTCCTGGGGTGGCATGTGCAGATGTCTCCACGGACGTCCCTCTGTGGGTTGATGCCATGGCTGTGCTTGACTCCTCTGTGTGTGTCAGCCGCACACGGGCGACTGGCCTTGCAGCTGGAGAACATTGCCCCTGATGGGGTCCACCGGACTTTGCACGATCCGGACAGTCTGGTCTGATGTGACCCACTTTGCTGCACAGATAGCATCTACTATCGTGCTTAAACTCTGCAGTTTGGGGACATTGCCTTCTGCTGCAGGCTTGTGTACCCACTGAGGAGTCTGCTTGGCTCCCTTGGCTGGCACAGCCGGTTTCTTGGGAGCCCCTTTCTCATTCATCAAAGAGCATTTAGTCACAAACTCATCAGCCATCCTGGCAGCTTCCACATGGGTCTTAGGTTTACGGTCAAAGACCCATGCCCTCACGTCTGAGGGACATTGCTGCAACAATTATTCCTGGAAAATCAAGTCCAGTAACGTGTGGTACTTTGTGGCACCCCAACCCTCCACCCACTGGGTCCCCTGCATTGCCATGCAGGCCCTGTACCGGACATAGGACTCCTTGGGATAAGGTTCCTCTGTCCCGAACTTGCCCAGGTAAGCTTCTGGGTTGAGGGCATACTGCAGCAGCAGCAGCAGCAATGCTTTCACATGTTGGTAATCATCCCGATCTTCTTGTGGGATGGACTGCAGCGTCTCTTTGGCCACCCCAGACAACAAGGGGTGCATTCGCAGCCCCCAGTCCCGTTGCGACACTCGGTATCATAGACATTGGGTTTCAAAGTCGATTTCATCAGTGACACAGACAAACTTGTTAAAACTGTGGTGGTCCACTTGTGGGATTGCTTGCTCCCCATTGATCATTTGGGAGTGAGGGTAAACATGATCGTGTACTGCTGACAGCATCCGAATCCTCTCATCTACTGTAGCCCTCTCTCCCCATGAGGTAAGAAGTACTGTGATTCCATGGGTGGTGAGTTCAGTAGCCACGGTGACTATCCCTCCTGCACTCCCAAGAACCAGTCCTTCACCATTATCCCGGTGAGAACCCTCTCCATGTCCATCTCCCTCCGGGGCTGGATTAACCTCCTGCACCCTAGGCTGAAGTGTGATCACTGCTGCTGCAGCTATGGGATCCATGCCCTCAAGGAAAGCAATGCCGGCTTCATGCCGTTCCAAGTCCTCCAGTTGCACTTTTGACCTACCAGCCATCGGTAAACTATAACCTTCATACCGGACAACGATCCGAGCACGATCCCAGGTCCGGAATCAACCTTCTCGCTTGTCCATGTTCACCTGCAGGCACAACGTTATGGGACAAAGGGAAACTCTATTTTGTCGTGCTCTTGTGAACCGTGTGTATGCTACCTTTTGCTTTGGGAGCTCGCAACTTTAGAGTCTCCCGCTATGCATTAGGATCCTGCAGGATGCTATACCATAGGCTAAATCAGATCCCGCTGCTGCCACCAGAAAAAAAGCCTGTCACGGGAGATCAGCACTTTTACCACATTTATACCCGGATCCTTTGATTGAGCAAAGCGAAGAGATAAAATTAATTGTCATTTATTTCCAAAAATGACATAGACACTATTGTCACGGTAGCCACAGGGTTATAATATACTCCAAATACTCTGGGTTGAATTGTATACGACTGTGATATAATAAAGAGATTTTATTCCTTAAAAGACAGGTGGACACACAATGTTGGACAAATAACAATGGAGATATATACACTTACTTGGGAAGGGGACAGATGAAATAGCCCAGGATTCAGACTAGCAGTTCATCAAGTGATAGGAACAATTCAGGTAGAATAACGAAGACACTGGGCATAGAGCTTACAATCGTTTATATGGATTTGGGCTCTATCCCTAACATTGGGACTCAGGTATTGGATGACAATTACCTGGACCCAATTACCTTCTGCCAACTCATGTGGGAAGCAAGATAGTACCTGCCCACAGGGGGTTGGCATTCCTCTAGTCAGAGACCCATTTCCTTAGCTCCACTCTAAAAAGCTGACGTCTCCAAGTCTGCCAGATGGAGATCTGGGCAGGGAAACTCTGACTTTAGGGGGGTCATGCAGTAAGCGGCAGAAAGGCACTTCTCGCCCGTTTCACGCCAAAAATGCCTACCCCTTTTCAGTAAGGGGCGAAAACGTGGCGAGAAGCAAAAAAAACGCCAATGTGTTTGGCGGTTTTTTTCCCCCCATTGGCGCGACGAAAAGGCACTTTTCGCCTCAAATAGGCATTTTTTCCGCCGCGCTCAATTCTAGTAGTGGCAAGTAGCGTTGCGCCGCTATTCGCCACTCTAGAATGGAGTTTTTGTGCCGAATCCAGCACTCCACAAAAAGTAGGCAAGTTGATGGTGAGAGGCTGCTGATGAGTGGCGGATCGTCACTTAGAAAAAAATCAGGCCTTTTTCCTGGCTGTGATTGATGCCGGGGGTCTCCGGAGCTGATACCATTAATACCAGCACCGGAGCCTCCCGGCATGCATCCGAGGCAGGAAAAATGCATGTAAAGCCCACTTCATTACCTTAGCGGCTAACCGCTAAGGCAATGAAGGGGTTAAGCCGCCGTGCCAGGTTTATTGTGGGTAGCGGGGGTGGGTGAAGGGGGTGTTTGGCCCATGGTGGTTGTTTAGGGCTTGCGGGGGGTTGCGGGTGCACTTAACCCCTTCACGACCGTAGCGGTTAATACTGCTACGGTCATGAAGGGGTTAAGCCGTCCCGCTACCCACCCGCAAGCCCTAAACAAACCACCGTTGGGGCCAAATACCCCCTTCACCCACCCCGCTACCCACAATAAAAAGAAAACACACACAACAGCCCCACACTTAATATATAAATAAATATATATAAATCTCTCTCTCTCTCTCTCTCTCTCTCTCTCTATATATATATATATATATATACATATATATATATATATATATATATATATATATATATATATATATATATATTACCCCAACAACCCTTATACCCCCCTAACATACACATATATGCACATACAGTATAGTAATGGGCACAATTACTATTATCCACAAATGGATAATAGTGCATGTGCCCATTTTAAATACATTAAGAACAATAAATACATTAAATACATATAGCACTCACCCTTGTCCGGCTGTCACGATGAAGGCCATCCTCATCTTTATCCTGCCCATGCCCCATCCGCTGCTGCAAAACAGAAACAAGAATAAAAACATCCAATGTAATGTCCCCTAACCCCTTAATCACCATAGCGGTTAGTAACCGCTACAGTCATTAAGGGGTTAACCCACCCTCACCCACCACTTGAGAGGCCTACATACCCTCCCCCACTAACCCCCCACCCCGTGAGGCCTAACCACCCTCACCCACTACCCACAAGGGAGGCCTACCCACATACCCTTGGGGCCAATACCACCTCCCCCCAACCCCAGTAACCACAATTAAAACAATACACTGCCCCACAATAAACATTATTCTATTTATTAAATACATTACCCACCCCCTGTGCCCCCCCATAAATACATGATTTATCCTTTTACATACAGGGTTCATACCCCAGCCCCACACGAGTCCCCGGCGGGCCTGGCGGATCACCTGACAGACCTACAGGGTACCAGCAACTTGTTTCATACAGTTTCTGGAGGCCTGTTGGTGGGTCCTGCCTAGCGCCATGGCCCCCAGGTGGTCACCGTGGGCCACAATTGGGACCCCATGGTAGGCCCGCAGATGTCTGGGAGCCCCGGGTCAGACCCACAGGTGTCTGAGGGGCCTCGCGTGGTTCTCACGGGGGTCTGGGGACCCACGAGTGCTCACTACAGGTCCGCGGTGCCCCCACAGATGTGGGACCACCGGTTCTTCCCCGCACACTACGGGTCCGCGGTGCCCCCAAGGATGTGAGGCCACCGGTTCTTCCCCGCAGACTACGGGTCCGCGGTGCCCTCACAGATGTGGGGCCACCGGTTCTTCCCCGCAGGTGGCACCCGTGGATACCGCAGGTGGTCTCCAGAGGTCTCACACAGAACCAAGGAACCAACCCTGAATGTAAAATAAATAAACCTGACCTATACATTTAATACATACATCCCCCCCCCCCAACACCTACAGTACAATAATGTGCCAAATAACTATTATCCAGATATGGATAATAGATTATTTGCCCATTATTAAACACATAAAACATGCATAAATCAAAACATGAATTTTTAATCTTAAAATCACCACATTGCATGTTTAAATAAATCCAGCAGCCATTGTAAATCTAAACCAACAAAAATGCAGCTACACAAATATCTATGAAATGTCACACAATTGCATTGAGTGTGTACATGATGCAATTAATCTGGGCATCATGTAACACTATGCAAAATATATGTAACAATAAAATACAATATGAACAATGTCCCCTAACCAGCAATGCCATCATGAAAATAAAATAGAAACTACGCAACATCAATACAATTAGAATCAATCAATGAATCCATTTCCTCAAACAATTACAATGCAATACAAATCAATTATACAATTTCCTATTCAATTCCTAAAGCCAAACCATTGCCAAAACAATTCTAATTTAAAGTAACCCCCATCATTCTAATCTAAGTACCATAAAGAAGCCATTACAATTAACCTGTAACTAAAAACAAATTACATTATTCACAATTATTACAAAATAAAGCTGATAAATACATTAACCATACATGAAAAGAACATAAACATTAGCAAACCAATCAATTATTATCCCTGTATGTCTATCCATATAGATAGATATACATAAAATACAGGGGCAATAATACAGCATAAAAAACAATGCATTTGCATACAAAATTCACATACAATACACCCATTCAGTGTCCGTGAATGTATGTATATACATAGATACATTAACGGGCATTAAATGGGACTGAAAAAATAAAAGACATGAATGAAAAATAAAAAAAACCTGTAAAAGTAAAAATAATAAACTTTTCTTTTGTTTACTCACCATTAGATGCCCAGTCACCGGAAGCACAGGAATCAATCCACAGGTAAACCATAAAATAATAAACCATTACAAATCCACATCTGTGTCTTTTTCTTCTATTTGTAATCCTTCCCGTCTGTCTTGGGGTCTTCTTTTGGGTCTTTTGGGGTCTTCTCCATCTTCTTACGCCACGCACTTCTTCTCTTCTTAGGAGGGGAGATGTTCCCTCCTCGGCGACTAGCTTCAAAATGAGGCGACATATGCTTTTATAGGCCTATGACGTCACATTTTGCTCAAAGGTTTCCCACGGCCCTGATTGGGCCGTGAGAAACACGTGATTTGGCCAGACAAAAAAAAATTGATAACGTCATTTAAAGGCAATGAAAGCACAGCCAATCAGAATGGCTGTGCTTCAATTGCCTTTAAGATGACGTCATGAAAAGAAACATGGCTGCCCTCACATGGTACGGTAGCCAATCAGAGCGTGGGAACTACATCCCTACTCTGATTGGCTCTAGTAGACCATGTGACAGAGACTTGGGGGTGAACGGATGTGACGTCATTGAAAGCTTGTCACATGGTACTAGAGCCAATCAGAGTTGGGATGGAGTTCCCACGCTCTGATTGGCTACCGTACCATGTGAGGGCGGCCATGTTTCTTTTCATGACGTCATCTTAAAGGCAATTGAAGCACAGCCATTCTGATTGGCTTTGCTTTCATTGCCTTTAAATGACGTCATCATTTTTTTTTTGTTAGGCCAAATCACATGTTTTTTACGGCCCAATCAGGACCGTGGGAAACATTAGAGCAAAATGTGACGTCATCGGCCTATAAAAGCCTATGTCGCCTCATTTTGAAGCTAGTCGCCGAGGAGAGAACATCTCCGCTCCTAAGAAGAGAAGAAGGGCGTGGCGTAAGAAGATGGAAGAAGCCAGAGAAGACCCCAAAAGAAGAAAAGAAGACCCCAAGACAGTCGGGAAGGATTACAAATAGAAGAAAAAGACACAGACGTGGATTTGTAATGGTTTATTATCTTATGGTTTACCTGTGGATTGGTTCCTGTGCTTCCGGGTCGCCTGGATTTCGGTGAGTGGGCATCTAATGGTGAGTAAACAAAAGAAAAGTTTATTATTTTTACTTTTGCAGGTTTTTTTGATTTTTCATTCATGTCTTTTATTTTTTCAGTCCCATTTAATGCCCGTTAATGTATCTATGTATATACATACATTCACGGACACTGAATGGGTGTATTGTATGTGAATTTTGTATGCAAATGCATTGTTTTTTATGCTGTATTATTGCCCCTGTATTTTATGTATATCTATCTATATGGATAGACATACAGGGATAATAATTGATTGGTTTGCTAATGTTTATGTTCTTTTCATGTATGGCACATGTATTTAACAGCTTTATTTTGTAATAGTTGTGAATAATGTAATTTGTTTTTAGTTACAGGTTAATTGTAATGGCTTCTTTATGGTACTAAGATTAGAATGATGGTGGTTACTTTAAATTAGAATTGTTTTGGCAATGGTTTGGCTTTAGGAATTGAATAGGGAATTGTATAATTGATTTGTATTGCATTGTAATTGTTTGAGGAAATGGATTAATTGATTGATGCTAATTGTATTGATGTTGCGTAGTTTCTATTTGATTTTCTTGATGGCATTGCTGGTTAGGGGACATTGTTCATAGTGTATTTTATTGTTACATATATTTTGCGTAGAGTGTTACATGATGCACAGATTAATTGCATCATGTACACACTCAATGCAATTTTGTGACATTTCATAGACATTTGTGTAGCTGCATTTTTGTTGGTTTATATTTACAATGGCTGCTGGATTTATTTAAACATGCAATGTGGTGATTTTAAGATTAAAAATTCATGTTTTGATTTATGCATGTTTTATGTGTTTAATAATGGGCAAATAATCTATTATCCATATCTGGATAATAGTTATTTTGCACATTATTGTACTGTAGGTGTTGGGGGGGGGATGTATGTATTGAATGTATAGGTCAGGTTTATTTATTTTACATTCAGGGTTGGTTCCTTGGTTCTGCGTGAGACCTCTCGAGACCACCTGCGGTATCCTCGGGTATCTCACGGGTACCAGGCTGCATGGTCCACGAGTGACACCTGCGGGGAAGAACCGGTGGCCTCACATCCGTGGGGGCACCGCGGACCCGTAGTGTGCAGGGAAGAACCGGTGGTCCAAAATCTGTGGGGGCACCGCAGACCTGTAGTGAGCACCCGTGAGTCCCCAGACCCCCGTGAGAACCACCCGAGGCCCCTCAGACACCTGTGGGTCTGACCCGGGGCTCCCAGACATCTGCGGACCTACCGTGGGGACCCAATTGTGGCCCACGGTGACCCAAGGAGACCACCTGGGGGCCATGGCGCTTGGTGGGACCCACCAACAGGCCTCCGAACATGTATGAAACAAGTTGCTGGTACCCTGTAAGTCTGTCAGGTGACCCGTCAGCCCGCCGGGGACTCGCATTGGGCTGGGGTATGAACCCTGTATGTAAAAGTATAAATCATGTATTTATGGGGGGGCACAGGGGGTGGGTAATGTATTTAATAAATAGAATGATGTTTATTGTGGGGCTGTGTATTGTTTTAATTGTGGTTACTGGGGGTGTGGGGGGAGGGGGTATTGGCCCCCAGGGTATGTGGGTAGGCCTCCCTTGTGGGTATTGGGTGAGGGTGCCTAGGCCTCACGGGGTGGGGGTTTGTGGGGGAGGGTATGTAGGCCTCCCGAGTAGTGGGTGAGGGTGGGTTAACCCCTTAATTACTGTAGCAGTTAATAACCGCTATGGTGATTAAGGGGTTAGGGGATATTACATTGGATGTTTTTATTCTTGTTTCTGTTTTGCAGCAACGGAGGGGGCATGGACGGTGATGAAGATGAGGGTGGCCTTCATCGTGGCAGCCGGACAAGGGTGAGTGCAATATGTATTTATTGTATTGATTGGTGTTTATGTATTTTAAATACACAGGGGGTGTATGTTGTTTATTGCTATGTTTATTGGGGGCAAATGTCCCCAATTAACATGCGATTATGCCTTAACCCCTTCATTGCCTTAGCGGCTATCCGCTATGGTAATGAAGCAGCATTTATGTATTTTAATAATATTGTGCGGAAGCAAGGGGTCTCCTGAGCTGAAGCGCATTGATTTGTGGCTCAGGGACCCCCTGCTTCCCGAGTTACAGGCCCCGGTTTGGGGCATCGGTTACAGCGTCGCCGCCATCTTATAGCGGGCACGTCGCGTATGGGACGCTATAAAGATGGCGGCGACACTGGCACCCGATGACACATACCGTGACCTGTAACTCGGGAAGCAGGGGGTCCCTGGTCCACAAAGCAATGTGGTTCAGCTCAGGGGGCCCCCTGCTCACTGTACAATATTATTAAAAATACATTCATGCTGCTTTGTTACCATAGCACATAGCCGCAAAGGTAAGGAATAATTGTTTATTGATATGGGTGTTTTATTGATACTGTAGATGTGCAGAGGGTCTCCGGAGCTGAACCGCTTTGGTTTTAGGTCCGGGGACCCCCTGCTTCCTGAGATACAGGCATTTTTATGGGGTGCCGGTTATCCCTCTGCTTTGTTTACATTCCGCGGTCACGTGATCGGGACCTTTAAATGCAGAGGGATACCGGCACCTCATAAAGGGGCCTGTATCTCGGGAAGCAGGGGGTCCCCGGACCTGAAACCAGTGCGGTTCAGCTCCGGAGACCCCCTGCACATGTACACTATGAATAAAATTGTATTTAAAATAATTTTTAATGTGCCGATGTTTGCGTTGAGAGAGCAGCGGATCTCTCTTTGCTGCAAACACATCTTGGCAGGGGACGGCTTCTCGGCAGCTTCTCGCCAGGCAGCTGTCTCGCCACAGGTTACTCGCCATTATTTCAAATTGTGGTGGCGCATTCATTCGCCAGGGATTCGCCGAGTGTAACACGCAAAAAACATGGCGAATTACAAAACTGGCGAATGCATTTTTCCGCTGCTTAGTGCATAGACCCCTAGGTGTAAATTATGGCACTTAATCTAAACAGCCATTTCCTGCTCTATCTCCACCCTGTACACACAATCTGGGGGGATGAGCCTTTGATCAGTGGTTTCCCTGTAGACATACTGTCGCCCTCTGGCCATTAACATACCTCATGGGCCAGTAACTTTTGCGGGCTTTACAGTAGGCATGAAATACAGTAAACCTACAACATTTTATACATATTAAAATATTCCGTTCGGTTGGGCCGAGCGGGCTAAAAATTGCCAGGCCCTCATGCCGGAGGGGACTCTCCATGCTGGCCAACTTTCAGCTTGCTGCGACCCACCGAACCGGAGATAACAATATTGGATTTTAACACCTCATGTTATACAGACTGCATTTCTCCGCCATTGGAGTCAATGGCAGCAACCATACTTTACACAGTTAACCATACTCCATTCAGTTAGCCTGAGAGGGTTGGGAATGGCCATGCAACCACTTTAATAGATGGTGAACTTGGCCGTAACCGAGTTCCCACGGCAATTACAGGATCAAAGCTCTTTCTTTGAAATTGTATCGGCATTCGGATACTGCGGTTTGGCCGGCATCCAACGCGGTATAATGTATCACTTAATTCTTCGACAGCGGACTCGAGGTATTTCCCATTGAAATGCATTGCCCCATTCACTTTCAATGGGGAAGCTCCGCTCGTCCTCTCGGGCTCCATCTGCTGGTCTTTCTTGATAAAGGACCCAAAACGGTTCAATCTCCATTGAATCCTATGGAGCTCCAATGGCGACCTATGGGACACTGCTGGCAAATTGTGGGTGAAAAGGCAGGAAGGGGAACAAAGGGCTATAAACATTCAACCACAGTTAACCATTTCCCTCCCGGCCTGATCCCAGTGTATGTGCTTGGTGTACACACGGTAGGAGAAGAAACCCTTATAACTAGGAAAATACATTACAACCAAAGGGGAATACATATTGTACTGAGGCAGGGGAATATAGATATATTTAACCATTATTATAGTTAACCCCTCGCCTCCCAAACGATGGTGGGTGTTGCCAGCTGGGGAGTAACCCCTTTATTACTGGACTAGCAACCCCCCCTCGTGACACCTCCACTTCTCAATGGGTGCCCTGCGGCCCGCTGCCCCTCTCGGAAAGGTGGTCACCGTTGGCACCTTTGGAGAACTCAAGTTCATAGGGGTTCTCTTGACGAGACAGTCAATCCGTGTTGCTGTGTTCACTACCCTTCTTATGTTTTTATAGTGAAGTCGAATTCCTGCAGTGCCAAGCTTCAACGCAACGGCTTGGCATTCTCCTCTGAAGCCCTCTGCAGCTATCTCAGTGGGCTGTGGCTAGTAATGACTGTAAAAGAGCACCCATACACATAATGTTGCAATTTTCGCAGTGCCCACACAATTGCCAAGCACTCCTTTTCAATGGTGGCTTATGCCACCTCTCTGAGGAGCAGCTTACGGCTGAGGTACACCACAGGGTGCTCTCTGCCGTCCTCCCCCACATGGCCAAGCGGAGCCCCAATGCCAAAGTCTGAAGCATCACAGTCTGTACTAAGAAATGTTTGGAGTAGTCAGGGGCAGCCAAGATGTAGGCGCCAGCAAGGGCAGTCTTTAAAGCCTGGAAAGCATTTTCATAGGCAGGAGACCAGGTAACAAGCACAGGCTGTCACTTTCTGGTCAGGTCAGTCAGTGGTTTTGCCACGGCGCTGTACTGTGGGACAAATTTCCTATAGTACCCTGCAGTGCCTAGAAATGCCATGACCTGCTTCTTAGTGGCCACTGGACTATAGCCTCTACCTTGGCTGGCTCTGGTTTAAGACGTCCTCCACCCACCCTGTGCCCCAAATACAGGACCTCAGCCATCCCTACTAAGCACTTTGTGGGTTTTAAGGTAAGCCCAGCTTCCCCAATTCTGGCTAACACTGCAGCTACATGTCTTAAATGGGATTCCCAGGAATGACTAAAGACAGAAATGTCATCTAAATAACCCTGCATCCCTTCCAGTAAGCGGTTGACCAGGCGTTGGAAGGTAGCCGGGGCATTCTTCATCTCTTCATCTCGAATGGCATCACTAGAAATTCATAGAGGCTACACGGAGTGATGAATGCTGACTTCTCCCTAGCCTCCAGGGTCAGTGGTATCTGCCAATACCCTTTGCTCAGATCCATGGTGGTCAGATACTTTGCCCCCGTGTGTTCATCTAGTAACTCATCCATGCGGGGCATGGGGTAAGCATCTGAGACTGTCCCAGCATTGAGCAAGCGGTAGTCCACACAGAACTGGGTGGTTCTGTCCTTCTTAGGTACCAGGACTACCGGACTAGCCCAAGGGCTCTGGGACAGTACAATTACCCATAGGGCCAGCATCTCCTCCACTTCCCTTTCTATTCTTGTCTTGACCTCTGCTGACACTCTGTAAGCGTGCTTATGTAGAGGTCGCAGGTCCCCATGTGAGCACTGGGTGATCTATGAGGTGTGTTTTCCCTGGCAGGTAAGTAAAAAGAGTTGTTCTCCCGAGTGGGTTTGAGAACAAGCACTTGCTGACCTGGGATAAATTCTCTGCTACAGGCATTCCGGTCATACCATTGCTTTTGCTTGGTCTGAGCGGCCCTGAGGTAGTCCTATGCCAGCCCCATGATCATTTTTAACTTGTCTTGGAGATCTACTACAAACTGGATCACAGAAGTATCAGTAGCTTCCCCATCCCTCCCGGAATAAGTCCAGAGGTCCCCGTACCCTGCGGCCATGTAGCAGTTCAAAGGGAGAAAAGCCGGTAGATTCTTGCGGTACCTCTCGTTAGGCAAACAGCAAGTGCTGCAGGTGAATCTCCCAGTCTTTTCCCTCCGACTGAATCTCTCACATAATCCATTTGTCTGGGGATGGTAAGGGGTAGTGCGCCAGTGCTTGTCACGGTAACTTGTGAAGGGTTATAATATACACTAAATATCTGGGTTGAATTGAACACTAGGATATGATAAATTAAGTTTATTCCTTAAAAAAGGTGAACACACAAGATTGCACAAATAACATACAGAATATGAACACTTACTTAGGGTTTGGGGCAATGAAGCAATCAGGATCTGGATTGGCAATTCATTGACGATACATGATATAACACGAAGTCACAAGGAAGACACTGGGCATAGAGATTACACTCGTTTATATGGAGTTTCAGCCCTATACCCTAGCATTGGGTGCCAGGTATTGGTTACCAATTACCTCCACCCAATTACCCCTTGCCACCTCACGTGGGAGCAAGGTAATACCTGCCCACAGGGGTGGGCATTATTCTAATCAGGAGCTCATTTCCCTAGCTTCCTCCCAAAAGGCTAGGCACCTCCAAGTCTGCCTTTTGGGTCCCTTCACAGGAAAACCTTTATCTCAAGGTGTGATACACAACACTTTACCCAAGTACCCGTGCCCTGCTCTTCTTTGTCCTAGCATGCACAAGCAGGGTGGGGGAGCCTTTGATCAGGGGGCTTATTGTAGACCACTTGTTGCCCCCTGAGCATTAACATACTATATGGGCCTCTAGCTTTCCCGGGCTTAGAAATACCAGGGATGCAGAGTAACATTTTAATATTAAACATGTATTAAAATAATCCGTTCTGTGGGTCTGAGCGGGCTGAAATTTTCCAGGTCCTCATGCCGGAGGACCGTTGCCATAGTGGCCAAATATCAGCCTTCCACGACCACCAGAACCGGAGATACCAAAACCAAGTTAAAATCCCTTATTAACTTTAATGCAGGATTCTCCGCTATAAGCTAAAAGAAATCATTGCATTTCACTCTTCCATTGAAATCAATGGGCTCCGCCGTTATAGGCTTTTAATGGAGCAACTCCGCCATTGAAGTCAATGGGAAAACATCATTTTTCACAGTTACCCATATTCCATCTGGTTGATCGGACAGGACTGGAAATTGCCATGCAGTCATGCCGGAGCAGTGACTACATTCTACCCACATCCCAGCCCTCTCGTACTCACAGAACCGGAGATATGGGTTTTCACTTTACATACTTTCGGACTTAGCCGTTTCAAAGCCACGCGGCTTTCCTCCATTAGAATCAATATGGCTGCCGCTGCCATAGGATTCAATGGGACCTCCACTACCATTGAAGTCAATGGGAAGCACACACTTTTTCACAGTTAACCCTACTCCGTTCAGTTGAGGGGAGAGGGCTGGAAGTTGCCATGCAGTCATGCCGGAGCAGTGACTACATCTTGGCCAAATCCCAGCCCTCTGGTCCCCACGGAACCGGAGTTATGGGTTTTCAGTTTCCACTGTTTTCCACTTAGTGTTTGAAAGCCACGCGACTTTCTCTGCCATTGTGGACAATGGTGCGACCCTTGTGGCCGGCGCGACCCTTTCTCGTCGCCATTAACTGTCGGACCCGGTTGGGGTCGAGTGAGGGGGTTCCTAGGGGCCAGGGGCAAAACAAATTTTATTTCTGGGTGGTAGAAAGCTTCCACGATGGAATGAAGCGGAGCACAGCAATTAAGTAAGGGGGCTAGACACCGGTAAATATGAGGTTAAAAATCCTTTAATCCATGGTTGACATCATGGTATAGGGGTAGGTAAAAATCTCTAACGCGTTTCGGGCCGTCGCCCTTTGTCAAAGAGAATATTTACAAGTCGCGTCTGTAGCAGCTGATATAGGCGTCCCCCAGCCTCCAGCTGATGCTTGACGTGTTGCTCAATCTGATTGGACCAAATAAGCGTCCAATAGGATGTTATGTCTAAAACGCTAATCGCTAGAGCGGGGGTTTGTGTATAGATCAGCAGTCACAGAGTCTGAATAATAATGAAAAAAGAAGAGACGCCATGTATTACTAAAGTAAATAATAAGAACAGAACAAAGTAAGTTAAAATCAACAGACAACTTAGAATGGTATAACGAGGATAAAGTAATAAATAGAGGTATGGATGAACATAAACAAATCCATATATCCACTCACATAATGATATATCAAATTGTCTATATCTAAATAATGTGACAATACCTATAAACATATATTAATGCTGACATTTATCTAACAATGTGGTAGAAAGTCTTATACAACACAGAGCATATAACAATGAAGAGACACGAAAAGAGAAAATAGAAAATAATTAAATGAGAAAACAATGAAAAAAATAATGAAAAAACTTTGTTCTGTTCTTATTATTTACTCTAGTAATACATTGCGTCTCTCCTTTTTTCATTATTATTCAGACTCTGTGACTGCTGATCTATACACAGACCCCTGCTCTAGCGATTAGCGTTTTAGACCTCACATCCTATTGGATGCTCATTTGGTCAAATCAGATTGTACTCTACTGATTTCGCGCCATTGAGCAACACGTCGTGCATCAGCTGGAGGCGGGGGGACGCCTATATCAGCTGCTACAGATGCGACTTGTAAATATTCTCTTTCACAAAGGGCGACGGCCCGAAACGCATTAGAGATTTTTACCTACCTCTATACCATGATGTCAACCATGGATTAAAAGATTTTTAACCTCATATTTACCGGTGTCTAGCCCCCTTACTTCATTGCTGTGCTCTGCTTCATTCCATCGTGGAAGCTTTCTACTGCCGTATACACTATGCGTGATGCACGTTGATGGACCAACCACCTCTCAATCGTGAGTACCCCCATTCCTTCAGCTACGGATTGGGTTCTCATTATCATATGTGTGCCATTCTCCAGGGAGACGTTTATTATAGTGGTGTTCATCATGGCGTCATGCATATATAGCTGACCCGAAGATTTGATACTACACACTACAGGTCCCCCACATGTCAGGAGATTCAGACAGACACACTGGAATTTGATATACTCAAGAGGGTGGATTTAAAGTGGCTCCTTCAAGATCATCTAACCCTTGAATCACTCAAGATATTATCACATTGTAGTGACTCTTCACAGCTGAGCATCAATTGTTGGATTTTTTTCCTATTTTTGTTTATTTCTGGGTGCCCTAGAACAAAAGTTCCCACGCCAATTGGACGTGAACTTGACCGAGACTTGATCAAAGATCTTTTTAAACATTGTTTCCGCTCTTGCGGTTTTGCGGCCTGGCTGGCTGCCAGTTCGTCTCCGGAGGTCGGCTTCCAGGAATCCCCATTGAAATGCATTACTCCATTCAGTTTCAATGGGGAAACGCCGCTCCTCCTCTCAGGTGCCACCTGCAGGTCTTCTATGATATCGGGCCCAAACCACTGAAATTCCCATTGACTTGCATGGGGCTTCAATGGCGGCCTATGGACGAGCTGCAAAATGGAGCCGGAAAAGGAACAAAGGGCTATAAACACAAAATAAACCTTAACCCTTTCCTTCCCGACTGTATCCCAGTGTATGTGGTTGATGCATACACTGTCCAGGTACAAACACCAATAATTGTACCCGTATACATTTCTTTCACATAGGACACAGTTTGCCCTGAGGCAGGGGAATAAAAATACATTAATTCCCTCCAAATGTGGGAATAGGATAACGAAGGGACGTACCTTTTGGTTGTGAAGCAGGAGAACATATGTATTATGAGTACATTTTGGGTTAACCCCTCAGTTCCCAGATGGTGGAAGAGGGTGCCTCATGGGAGTGACCCCTTTATTACTCACTTGGCACCCCTCCCCCGTCACAGTGCTGTACACCGCAGGCATCCCAGAGACACTGTAACAGTTCACTCATGAACTGCGACCCTTGATTGGTTAGGATCTCACTAGGGAAACCTACCCTTGAAAAAATGTTCAGTAGCGCCGCTGGCATCAATAGTGCCCAGCGCTACCGCCTCAGGGTACCGGGTGGCAAAATCCACCACCATGAGGATGTAGCACTTCTTTGATCTACTAGGAATCATAAGGGGCCCTACAATATCCATGGCTACTTTCTGGAAGGGTTCCCCTATTACCGGTAGTGGGTTCAGGGGTGCCTTCACACGATCGCCCACCTTACCTACCCGCTGGCAGGCATCACAGGAGCGGCAAAAGGTACCCACATCCCGGGATGCCCCTGGCCAGTAGTAACGCTGCAAGAGCCGGGCTCTCGTCTTAGTGACCCCTTGATGTCCCGCTAATGGAATAGAGTGGGCTACCTGCAACAGTTGCTGTCTGTACCCCTGGGGAACCACTAACTGTCGCCTACCGGTCAATCCCTCTTCTACCCCCGGGATCCCCGCTTCTCTATGCAGGAGTTCCCGGTGCCATAGGCAGTGATCAGCGCCCTCCCCTGACTGAAACTCGGACGCCTGAAGTCTCATACCGGCCAAGCTGGGGTCTGATTGCACTGCCTCCCTGAACTGGGTACCTAACTCCGGCCACCCCCGGTCATGTCTATGTCGGGGGAATGGGGTACCGTAAGGGGAAACAGTAAGTCGGTCTGAGTCTGCGACTGAGCCTGGCTTACCTCACTGGTCTCCTCAGAGACGTCTGTGAACATAGGTCCCGATTGCAGGGGGACTGGAGGCACCTCCGCCGGCATCGCCGCCGCTTGGCTCCGGGTGACTGCCGCAACAGCACCAGGCTTTGGCACCCGATCATAGGTGCAGGCCATCGGACCCAGATCGTTGCCAAGGAGCACCTCCGTATATAAACCAGGTAAAACCCTAACCTCCCGCACACCCTGCCCCCCCCCCCAATCCATAAAGATTCAGGTGATTTGCAGGAACCTTGGCTCTCCCTCCGCCACAGTGATCTGCATCCCGGGTCATTCCAGGATTACTGCAGCACCTGAATCCAGCAAGCCGACTGCTTGCCTGTCACCGACAGTGACCGTCGTGAGGTGTCTGCTCTGGCTATCCTTCTGTGGCATCTCGGCTGGTGCCACGGGATGTCCGCCGCTCCTGGCTGTTGGCACTGAAGAAACAAAGACAGGATCTTCATGGGACGTCCCACTGGGGGTTGTTTCCATGACTGGGCTTGAATCCTCTGTGGAGGCCACTCGCACTCGGGCTACCGGCCTCGCAGCTGGTGTGCGTTTCCCCAGTTGGGGTCCCCCAGACCGCGGACGCTCCGGGCAGTCCGGTCTGATGTGACCAGTTTGGTTGCAGTTGTAGCAACGCTGCTCAGGCTTGAACTCCCCCGTCTTGGGTAAACTGCTGCACGAAGACGGTTTCGTAGTCCATTGGGGAGTGGTGCGGGCCCCCTTTGTGGAGACCGCCGCCGCCGCTTTAGCCGCTGATTTGGGATGGATCAGGGCTCTGCTGATGGTGTACTCGTCCACTAGCTTTGCTGCCTCCTGGTGTATTTTGGGTTTTCTGTCGAACACCCAAGCTCTCACTGCCGGTGGGCATTGTTGCAGGAGCTGGTCCTGAAACACCAGGTCCAGCCGCACTTGATAGGTCTTAGCCCCACACCCCTCCACCCATCTGGTCCCGTGCAATGCCATGCGGGCACCATGGTTCACAAAGGACTCCAGAGGTTTTATCTCTTCCGTCTGGAACTTGCCACGGTAAGCTTCTGGGGTAAGGGCATATTGGGCCAGCAACATTTCTTTCAGGTGATCATAGTCATCGCTGTGCTCATCCGGAATAGCCAGCATAGTCTGTTTGGCCAGAACGGACAGCAAGGGGTCAAGTCTCATGATCCAGTCCCGTTGAGGTACTTTTTACCGCCGACACTGCATCTCAAAGTTCCTTAAGAAGCTGTCGATCTGGTCGGTACCTTCCACAAACTTGGAGAAGCTGTGATGGGTCAGCTGGGGAGCATTCCGTTCCCTGTGAGCAGGGAGGGGGTAAGCGGGTCAGCTCATCGCCAGAGTCAGGAACTGGATTCGCTCCTCCTGTGACACCTTTTCCCCCCACGTAGTCATCATTGCCAGCATTTCAGAGGAAAACGGACTGGTTGCCGCAACAGCCAATGCCCCTCCTGCTGCAAGACTCCCGTGATCTCGGGGTTCACCTGCTCCCTCCCCAATTCTCTGCCGTCCCGGAGCTGGGTCCATTCCCTACTCTCCGGGCGGTTGGTGTACGGCCGCTGTAGCTGTGGCTCTTCCCGCCTCCAGCTCAGCCAGCCGGGCTTCGTGCGCCCGTATCGCCGCTTCCAATTGTTCTGGCTCTCTGCCCTCCGTGGGCAGCCCATACTCGATACACCGATCTCTTGGCTGGGCTCAGGTCCGGATAGAAGATGGACCGGCACCTTCGCTCATGATCGGATGTTTCTTGCAAGTATGTTTGAACAATGAGGTGGTGTTATATCCCCTGTTGTATGTTGTACAACAGTATGTCCAATAACAGTAGCCTCAGGAACTCACTTTTCACGCGTTCCCGCTGTGTTACAGAGTCCCGCAGTAAACTGTAACACAGATTCAATTCAATCATGCCGCTGCCACCAGTTTATTATAAGCCTGTCACGGTAGCCACAGGGTTATAATATACACCAAATACTCTGGGTTGAATTGAATACGACTGTGATATAATAAAGAGATCTTATTCTTTAAAAGACAGGTGGACACACAATGTTGGACAAATAACAATGGAGATATATACATTTACTTGGGAAGGGGGCAGATGAAATAGCCCAGGTTGCAGACTAGCAGTTCATCAAGTGTCAGGAACAATTCAGGTAGAATAACGAAGACACTGGGCATAGAGTTTACAATCGTTTATATGGGATTTGGGCTCTATCCCTAACATTGGGTCAGGTATTGGATGACAATTACCTGGACCCAATTACCTTCTGCCAACTCACGTGGGAAGCAAGATAGTACCTGCCCACAGGGGTTTGGCATTCCTCTAGTCAGAGACCATTTCCTTAGCCCCACTCTAAAAAGCTGGCATCTCCAAGTCTGCCAGATGGGGATCTGGACAGGGAAACTCTGACTTTAGGTGTGAATTATGGCACTTAATCTAAACAGCCATGTCTTGCTCTTTCTCCACCCTGTATACACAATCTGGGGGGATGAGCCTTTGATCAGTGGTTTCCCTGTAGACATACTGTCGCCCTCTGGCCATTAACATACCTCATGGGCCAGTAACTTTCGCGGGCCTTACAGTAGACATGAAATACAGTAAACCTACAACATTTTATACACATTAAAATATTCCGTTCGGTTGGGCCAAGCGGGCTAAAACTTGCCAGGCCCTCATGCCGGAGGGGGACTCTCCATGGTGGCCAACTTTCAGCTCGCTGCGACCCACCGAACCGGAGATAACAATATTGGATTTTAAGACCTCATGTTATACAGACTGCATTTCTCCGCCATTGGAGTCAATGGCAGCAACCATACTTTACACAGTTAACCATACTCCATTCAGTTAGCCTGAGAGGGTTGGGAATGGCCATGCAACCACTTTAATAGATGGTGAACTTGGCCGTAACCGAGTTCTCACAGCAATTACGGGATCAAAGCTCTTTCTTTGAAATTGTATCGGCATTCGGATACTGCGGTTTGGCCGGCACCCAACACGGCATAATGTATCACTTAATTCTTCGACAGCGGACTCAAGGTATTCCCTATTGAAATGCATTGGCCCATTCACTTTCAATGGGGAAGCTCCGCTCGTCCTCTCGGGCTCCATCTGCTGGTCTTTCTTGATATAGGACCCAAAACGGCTCAATCCCCATTGAATCCTATGGAGTTCCAATGGCGACCTATGGGACACTGCCAGCAAATGGTGGGTGAAAAGGCGGAAGGGGAACAAAGGGCTATAAACATTCAACCACAGTTAACCATTTCCCTCCCGACCTGTTCCCAGTGTATGTGCTTGGTGTACACATGGTAGGAGTAGAAACACATGTAACTAGGAAAATACATTACAACCAAAGGGGAATACACATTGTACTGAGGCAGGGGAATATAGATCATTTAACCATTATTATAGTTAACCCCTCGCCTCCCAAACGATGGTGGGGGTTGTCAGCTGGGGAGTAACCCCTTTATTACCGGGCTAGCAACCCCCCCTCGTGACAACTATGTTACACAACTACACTTAAAATACACTTACTGGGATGGGGGCAAACTAAAAAAATTATTTCCAAAACAAAATCTTGTTAACAATTGTCTCTAGGAGCAATCTCCCAGGAGCGGAGATTGCTCGCAAACAGAGCTGGAAACAGTCCTCAGTCAGTGGCGCCACTCGCAACCGCAGCTACTCCGCCGGAGCTGCTTCGTTCGTTCTGCCACTGTAGTATTGGATCTTGGAACATCAGTTCTTATGAAATCTTTATCCTTGTTATGAATCTTGGGTACGATGTTATAGAACTGTAGAACTTAGCTGGAATCGAAGAACCGATGGGCTGCACAGATTCTTATAGTGTTAAAACTCCTATACCTAACCGGTGCAGCCAATCCCTCCATGGGAATAATTTTCCCCACCTATCCTGGAGTTGCCAATAGTTAGCAAACCTGGCAGAGGTGGCTTCTCATTCTGCTAAGGGCATGCGCGAACCTCGCACCTTTGCCGCTTAGCATATGTGACCCAACCTCCTTACCTGGCGACACTCAGTCTGTGCGAGTCACCATTTGCTAACTTGCCCGGACTTTACACTAAGATGGGGGTACTTGAGTTACACATCCCCATTTCACACCTTATTCCGCTTGACCCTTTCAACTCCTGACTTTCTTAGACATTGTGGCATTGAGCCAGCGGGATGCTTTAGAACTCCAGAGCTGAATATGCTTTACTTACTCGCAGGAATTTCCTGCCATGTGTCTCTAAGGACAGTGATTGCAAATGAAGTGTTTCCTCTGTCTCTGGCGTTTCAAATGAAAATCCCTATATGCCTAATATTTTGGGACAATTAAAATAGAGGGACTTTCATTCACCAATTTTTTTACAACTTTCTAAAAATTATGCTATATGAATTTCCATGGTTTTACCCGACCGGCACTCAAAGCAAATCTCAGCGCTCTAGCAGCTTCCTAGCCAAAGTTAGCACAAAGCCGCTTTCAATGCTGCCAAGCGCCTGACTTTAAAACAATTTTTCCTTTCTGTGTGCACATGAAACACTGCTACATTTATACATTTATACACTTTAAACTTAGAAATACATTTCTCTCGCCACCTTATACCTGGTGGGAGATACACTAAATCTTGGGCATATACCGGGGACCCTTCCCCTGCCCGGTCTTACTATTCTGCTTTATGATGAAGCAGGGAAATCTCCGTTGCTGGACACTCCTGGAATAGTAAGACACACATACATTTTCATCACATTTACAGTGTTTCTGCCATGACTGGGTTGCAGAGCTGATATTCCACAATTCCCCAACATGGCTCAGGGCACCCAGCCATGCATAATACCTTTATTATTTGCCTCGGTACTCCCTCACTGTCACAATCTGTTATTTGTAGTATTTGTTATTTATATGATTGTCACGTGGATTACTACTGTGAAGCGCTATGTACATTAATGACGCTATATAAATAAAGACATACATAATACATACATTTTGTTATCCAAAAGGTATTCCTGAATATTATCCTTTAATAAGCCTTCAAGTAGCTTTCCCTTACTGATATCAGTCTTTCAGGTATGTAATTCCCTGGCTGTGATCTAGACCACTTTTTGAATTTAGACACTATGGGCCTTATTCAGAAAGCCTTGATAAGGCCCTTATCGAGCACTTATCGACCAAAATGGCTACTCGTATTCAGATAGCCTCGATAAGTGCTCGATAATGGCCTGTATCGACGCAAAATTTTATCTCCATCCGAAATTCGCTGACTGAGCAGCGATCAGCCCCTTATCGACCATTTTTGGATGGTTGATAAACTCGCGCGATTCAGAGACCCGCGAGTCTGGTGTCGCGACCTATCGCAGCCCTAAAAAACGATTTTCTCCCCAAATCCAATTCACCACAAAATTGTTGGTTAATTGGTGGGGAGATGGGTCGATGAGCTGCGATATGTCGGGACTTAGAAAAAATCAGGCCCCTTTCCTGCCTCGGATTGATGCCGGGGGTCTCCGGCGCTGATAGCCATTAATAGCAGCTCCGGACCCCCCCGGCATGCATCCGAGGCAGGAAACATGCATGTACAGCAACTTAATTACCTTAGCGGCTAACCGCTAAGGCAATGAAGGGGTTAAACACCCGTGCCAGGCTTACTGTAAGAAACATACAGTACAATACAATACTGTGGCTAGCGGGGGTGGGTGAAAGGGGAATTTGTCCCTTAGTGGCTGTTTAGGCATTGCGGGGGGATTGTGGGGGGATTTAACCCCTTCATTACCTTAGCGGTTAATACCGCTAAGGTAATAAAGGGGTTAACCCAACCGCTACCCACCCGCAAGGTCTAAACAGCCATCCTTAGGGCTAATACCCCCTTCACCCACCCGTGAGGCCTAAGCACCCACCCCGGACTGACTATACCCACCCTATACCCATTGAGTAGTATAGTGGTACATCGTACCCATATAATAATAATATGGGCATGATAAGCCTCTATAGCACTCAATGGGCACCCTAATCACAATACAGTAATACACAAGACACACAGTAATAAAACGTAAATAAACTCCCAAAAAATCACACTTCACTAAATAAAAACAGTAGCCAGCTAATCCAATCATTAGAAGCAATTACAACATCAACAATGAATTAATTAAACCATTACCCAATCAAACCAATTAATTCCTAAACCAACTCAAAATGAATAGTAACACTAACCAATCAAAACTATGAATTACTCCAACATTAATTAATGTAACCATTAAAAGACAAATAAATAATTTAAAACAATCTCTGAAGTAACCATAAAACACATGAGCTAATATAACATTTAATATAACATATAATATAACATTAAGTACAAGCGAACACCAATCGCAAACATTTTATTACATTAAGCCTAAACAAACAATAACATCCACATAATAAACAGCAATAGCAAGCGAGAAATGCCCCCCAAATATTGGCATAATAATGTATTAATCTGTACCCTAAAGAGGTATTGATGTTTTTTAAATATTTATTAATATACATTTCTTTAATAGTGTAGATGTGCAGGGGGTCTCCGGAGCTGAACCACATTGGTTTTATGTCCGGGGACCCCCTGCTTCCCGAGATACAGGCACCTTTATGGGGTGCCGGTATCCCTCTGCATTGAAATGTCTCGCGTCACGTGACCGGGACATTTCCTTGCATAGGAGATACCAGCACCCCGTAAAGGGGCCAGTATCTCGGGAAGCAGGGGGTCCCCGGACATAAAACCAACGTGGTTCAGCTCCGGAGACTCCCTGCACCTCTACACTATTAAAGAAATGTATATTTAAATAAATAAATTTCGGGCGACATTTCAGCTGGGAGAGGCGGCTCTCTCAGAGCTGCTCTCTCTGCAGCAGAAATAAATCGCTGGTTCAGGTTTCAGAGGCTCGATGCTCTCGCTGGCAGCAACTCGCCCGTTTTGGGCATTTTGCTATCATTGGTAATCGAGCCTTTCTGAATACCGTGATAGCAACGCCCAAAAAACACTCATTTTAAATTCACTGGCGATTTTTTTTATGAACCTTCTCTGAATAAGGCCCTATCTGCTTTACGCCAATCTTTTGGTGCTTAGGGGGTTATGCACTAAGCAATGATAAGTGCTTTTAAGTGAGATAAAAAGCCATTATAGCGTGATACTGCCTGCTGTGAGATTCACAAAGCAGTGATAAGTCTTTTAAGTGAGATAAATGCCTTTATAGCGTGATACTGCCTTCTGTGAGATTCACAAAGCAGTGATACGTGTGCTTAAGTAGCCATTATAGCACGATACTGCACTGTTATCACTGCTTTGTGAATCTCACAGCAGGCAGTATCACGCAATGGGGGGCTATGCACTAAGCTCCGAGCTTTCGCGCTGGGCTGAAAACAATTAGCACGTCCGATAAAAAATGAAGCCGGTGGCGCTATTCACTAAGGCCCCCAGCCCATTTCCTATCGGACGTGCCCAAAACTGGCTTATTGTGCGTGCGGCTTTTTTACCTCTGCTATCGCACTTAGGGCATCATGCAGTAAGCAGCGAAAAAATGCATTAGCCAGTTTAGCAATTAGGCATGTTTTTGGCGTTTTAAACTGGCTGTATGCTGTAAGGGGCGAATCCCTGGCGAATGAATGCGCCACCACCATTTGATGAAATGGCGTGTAACCGATGGCAGGACGGCTGCCTTGCGAGAAACTGCCGAGAAGCCGTCCCCTGCCGAGTTGTGTTTGCAGCAGAGAGAGATCCGCTGCTCTCTCAGCGCAAACATCAGCACAATAAAAATTATTTTTTAAACCATTTTTATTCATAGTGTACATGTGCAGGGGGTCTCCGGAGCTGAACCGCATTGGTTTCAGGTCCGGAGACCCCCTGCTTCCCGAGATACAGACCCCTTTATGAGGTGCCGGTATCCCTCTGCATTTAAAGGTCCCGATCACGTGACCGCGGAATGTAAACAAAGCAGAGGGATACCGGCACCCCATAAAGGGGCCTGTAACTCGGGAAGCAGGGGGTCCCCGGACCTAAAACCAAAGTGGTTCAGCTCCGGAGACCCTCTGCACATCTACACTATGAATAAAACACACATATCAATAAAGACTCGTTCCTTACCTTTGCGGGTATCTGCTATGGTAGCGAAGCAGCATGAATATTTATTTAATAATACTGTACAGTGAGCAGGGGGTCCCCCGAGCTGAACCGCATCGCTTTGTGGACCAGGGACCCCCTGCTTCCCGAGTTACAGGCCCCGGTATGTGTGATCGGATGGGCAGTGTCGCCGCCATGTTTATAGCGTCCCATACGCTACGTGCCCGCAATAAACATGGCGTCCACACTGTAACCGATGCCCCAAACCGGGGCCTGTAACTCGGGAAGCAGGGGGTCTCTGAGCCACAAATCAATGCGGTTCAGCTCAGGGGGCCCCCTGCTCCCGCACAATATTATTAAAATACATTAATGCTGCTTCATTACCATAGCGGATAGTCGCTAAGGCAATGAAGGGGTTAACGCATAATAGCATGTTTATTGGGGACAAATGCCCCCAATAAACATAGCAGCAATACACAACATACAATACAGTAATGGGCAACATTACTATTATCCACAAATTAAATACATATAGCACTCACCCATGTGCGGCTGCCACGATGAAGGCCATCCTCATCTTCATCCTGCCCATGCCCCATCCGCTTCTGCAAAACAGACACAAGAATAAAAACATCCAATGTAATGTCCCCTAACCCCTTAATCACCATAGCGGTTATTAACCACTACAGTCATTAAGGGCTTAACCCACCATCACCCACATACTCTCCCCCACTAACCCCCCCACCCCCTGAGGCCTAACCACCCTCACCCACTACCCACAAGGGAGTCCTACCACATACCCTTGGGACCAAAACCCCCGTCCCCCCAGCACATACAGTACAATAATGTGCCAAATAACTATTAGCCACATAGGGATAATACATTATTTGGCCATTATTAAACACATTAAATACCGTAGTAAAATAAAGAAAATTCTACTAACCTCATCAATAAGAAGGCCCCGTCGCCAGCATCATCCTTGTGGTCCGTTGCCAAAATAATAAATAGCCAATACATATCAATGCCATTCACATACCAATGAACCCCTTAATCACCTTATCGGGTACTAACCTCAAAGGTAATTAAGGGGTGAAGCCATCCTGCAATGGCAACACCACTTATGCATAACATCCTCAATGAATTAAAAAGCAATTTCCTAAACAAATCTCATGTAATCATTCAATCTAAAGTCTCAAATGCCACTTAAAACATTGCATTTACAGTGTATACATGTAGCATAAAATGTAAGCTACATGTACACGCTGCAAATCAATGTTAACAATACAATAATCCAACTAAAATAGCATGACATCACAAGAAGTATACTATGTCATCCAATAAAGTCACCCGCTAAGGTAATGAAGTGGGCTTTAAATGCATTTTTCCTGCCTCGGATGCATGCCGGGGGCCTCCGGTGCTGGTATTAATGGTGTCAGCTCCGGAGACCCCCGGCATCAATCTCAGCCAGGAAAAAGGCCTGAATTTTTTCTAAGTGCCGATCCGCCACTCATCCGCTGCCCCTCAGCAGCAACTTGCCATCTTTTTCTTGCGTGGCTGATCCGCCAGCAAAACGCCATTCTACAGTGGCGAATAGCTCCGCTTAGCTACTCGCCACTACTAGAATACAGCGTGGCGGAAAATGTTTCATTTTTAGGCGGAAAGTGCCTTCTCGCCTCGCCACCGGCGAAAAAAAAAAAAACCGCCAGCCAAACTGGCGTTTTTTTTGAATCTCGCCACTTTCTCGCCCCTTACTGAATACGGATAGGCTTTTTTGGCGGGAAAGTGGCGAGAAGTGCCTTTCCGCCGCTTACTGCATGATGCCCTTAAAGTCCACGTACGCTACCTGATAGAAAAAAAAGCCGCACATTACATTTGCATGGAGATTTGCTATCTCCATGCAAGGCTATTACTGGCGATTGTACACGGAGTTGAACCGCATTGGTTTCAGGTCCGAGGACGCCCTACTTCAGGAGTTATAGGCCCAGTTATGGGGTGCCGGTATCCCCTGCAGTTTAAAGCTCCCGCGTCCCGTGACCGGGTTATTTACATTCTGCAGGGGATACCGGCACCCCATAAAGGGGCCTGTATCTCCTGAAGTAGGGGGTCCTCGGACCTGAAACCAATGCGGTTCAGCTCAGGAGACCCCCTGCACATCTACACTAGTATTAAAACATACATAACAATAAACAATCATTCATTACCGTAGCGGCTATCTGCTATGGTAATGAAGCTGCTTTAATGTATTTTAAATAATAGTGTGCGGGAGCAGGGGGTCCCCTGAGCTGAACCGCATTGATTTCTGCCTCAGAGACCCCCTGCTTTCCGAGTTACAGGCCCCGGTATGGGGCATCGGGTGCCAGTGCCGCCGCCATCTTTATAGCGTCCAAGACGTGACGTGGGCTCTATAAAGATGGCGTCCGCACTGGCACCGATGCCCCAAACCGGGGCCTGTAACTCGGGAAGCAGGGGGTCTCTGAGGCAGAAATCAATGCGGTTCAGCTCAGGGGACCCCCTGCTCCCGCACACTATTAATAAAAATATATTAATGCAGCATCATTACCTTAGCGGATAGCCGCTAAGGCAATGAAGGGGTTAAGGCACATTAGCATGTTTATTGGGGACAATTGCCCCCAATAAACAACACACATCCCCCCGCCCCCTAACACATACAGTACTGTAATGGGCAAAATTACTATTATCCACATATGGATAATAATGCATTTGCCCATTTTAAATACATATAAATTACAATAAATACAGTCAAAACATTTAACACTTACGTTTTACAGGCACGCACGATGAAGGCCGTCTTCATCCTCATCTTCATTCTGCCCATGCCCCTACGGTGCTGCAAAACATGCACAACAATTACAATAGCCAATGTAATGTCCCTACAGTCATTAAGGGGTTAACCCACCCTCACCCACAACTCGGGAGGCCTACATACCCTCCCACTCTAACCCCCCACCCCGTGAGGCCTAACCACCCTCACCCACTACCCACAAGGGAGGCCTACCCACATACCCATGGGGCCAATACACCCCTACCCCCCAAACACATACAGTACAATAATGTGCCAAATAACTATTATCCAGATATGGATAATATATTATTTGCCCATTATGAAACACATAAAACATCCACAAATCAAAACATGAATTTTTAATCTTAAAACCACCACATTGCATGTTAAAATAAATACAGCAGCCATTGCAAATATAAAAAAAAACTGCAGCTAAGCAAATGTCTATGAAATGTCACACAATTGCATAGAGTGTGTACATGATGCAAATAATCTGTGCATCATATAACACTATGCAAAATATATGTAACAATAAAATACACTATGAACAATGTCCCCGAACCACCAATGCCATCCTGAAAATCAATTAGAAAGTAACCAACATCAATACAAATAGCATCAATCAATTAATCCATTTCCTCAAACAATTACAATACAATACAAATCAATTATACAATTCCCTATTCAATTGCTAAAGCCAAACCATTGCCAAAACAATTCTAATTTAAAGTAACCACCATCATTCTAATCTTACTGCCATAAAGAAGCCTTTAGCTAAATACAAATTACGTTATTCACAACAATGACAAAATAAAGATGATACATACATTATCCATACATGAAAAGAACCTAAACATGAGCCAAACCAACAATTATTATCCCTGTATGTCTATCCATACAGATAGATAAACATAACATACAGGGGCAATAATACAGCATAAAATACAAAGCATTTACATACAAAATTCACCTACAGTATACCCATTCAGTGTCCGTGAATGTATTATATACATAGATACATTAACGGGCATTAAATGGGACTGAAAAAATAAAAGACATGAATGAAAAATCATAAAAACCTTTAAAAGTAAAAATAATAAACTTTTCTTTTGTTTACTCACCATTAGATGTCCACTCTCCGAAATCCAAGAGACCTGGAAGCACAGGAACCAATCCACAGGTAAGCCATAAAATAAAAAACAATAACAAATCCACGTCTGTGTCTTCTTTGGGGTCTTCTTCCATCTTCTTCTGGCTTCTTCCGGCTTCTTCCGTCTTTTTGGCCACGCCCTTCTTCTCTTCTTAGGAGGGGAGATGTTCCCTCCTCGGCGACTAGCTTCAAAATGAGGCGACATAGGCTTTTATAGGCCTATGACGTCACATTTTGGTCAAATGTTTCCAACGGTCCTGATTGGGGCGTGAAAAACATGTGATTTGGCCGATGAAAAAAACATGATGACGTCATTTAAAGGCAATGAAAGCACAGCAAATCAGAATGGCTTTGCTTCAATTGCCTTTAAGATGACGTCATTAAAATAAATATGGCCGGTCTCACATGGTACTGTAGCCAATCAGAGCGTGGAAAATCCATCCTATCTCTGATTGGCTCTAGTAGACCATGTGACAGAGGCTTGGGGGAGAACGGATGTGACGTCTTTGAAAGTGTGTCACATGGAACTAGAGCCAATCAGAGTTGGGATGTATTTCCCACGCTCTGATTGGCTACGGTACCATGTGAGACCGGCCATGTTTCTTTTAATGACGTCATCTTAAAGGCAATTGAAGCAAAGCCATTCTGATTGGCTGTGCTTTCATTGCCTTTAAATGACGTCATCATTTTTTTTTTCATCGGCCAAATCACATGTTTTTCACGGCCCAATCAGGACCGTGGGAAACATTTGACCAAAATGTGACGTCATAGGCCTATAAAAGCCTATGTCGCCTCATTTTGAAGCTAGTCGCCGAGAAGGGAACATCTCCCCTCCTAAGAAGAGAAGAAGGGCGTGGCCTAAGAAGACGGAAGAAGCCGGAAGAAGATGGAAGAAGACCCCAGAAGACCCCAAAGAAGACACAGACGTGGATTTATTATGGTTTTTTATTTGATGGCTTACCTGTGGATTGGTTCCTGTTCTTTCGGGTCGCTTGGATTTCGGATAGTGGACATCTAATGGTGAGTAAACAAAAGAAAAGTTTATTATTTTTACTTTGACAGGTTTTTATGATTTTTCATGCATGTCTTTTATTTTTTCACTCCCATTTAATGCCTGTTAATGTATCTATGTATATAATACATTCAAGGACACTGAATGGGTGTATTGTATGTGAATTTTGTATGTAAATGCATTGTATTTGATGCTGTATTATTGCCCCTATATGTTATGTTTATCTGTATGGATAGACATAAAGGGATAATAATTGATTGTTTGGCTCATGTTTAGGTTCTTTTCATGTATGGATAATGTATTTAGCATCTTTATTTTGTCATTGTTGTGAATAATGTAATTTGTATGTAGCTAAAGGCTTCTTTATGGTAGTAAGATTAGAATGATGGTGGTTACTTTAAATTAGAATTGTTTTGGCAATGGTTTAGCTTTAGCAATTGAATAGGGAATTGTAGAATTGATTTGTACTGCATTTTAATTGTTTGAGGAAATGGATTAATTGATTGATGCTAATTGTATTGATGTTGGTTAGTTTCTAATTGATTTTCAGGATGGCATTGGTGGTTAGGGGACATTGTTCATAGTGTATTTTAATGTTACATATATTTTGCATAGTGTTATATGATGCACTGATTAATTGCATCATGTACACACAATGCATTTGTGTGACATTTCATTGACATTTGTGTAGCTGCAGTTTGTTTTTTTTATATTTGCAATGGCTGCTGGATTTTTTTTAACATGCAATGTGGTGGTTTTAAGATTAAAAATTCATGTTTTGATTTGTGGATGTTTTATGTGTTTCATAATGGGCAAATAATATATTATCCATATCTGGATAATAGTTATTTGGCACATTATTGTACTGTAGGTGTTGGGAGGGGGCGGGTGTATGTATTGAATGTATAGGCCAGGTTTATTTATTTTACATTCAGGGTTGGTTCCTTGGTTCTGCGTGAGACCTCTGGAGACCACCTGCGGTCTCCTCGGGTATCTCACGGGTATCAGGCTGGTGGTTCCACGGGTGACACCTGCGGGGATGAAGTGGTGGTCCCACATCTGTGGGGGCACCGCGGACCCGTAGTCTGCGGGGACGAACCGGTGGTCCCACATCCGTGGGGGCACCGCGGACCCGTAGGTGCGGGATGAAGCGGTGGTCCCACATCTGTGGGGCACCGCGGACCCATAGTGAGCACTTGTGAGTTCCCCAGACCCCCGTGAGAACCACCTGAGGCCCCGCAGACACCTGTGGGTCTGACCCGGGGCTCCCAGACATCCACGGGCCTACCGTGGGGACCCAATTGTGGCCCACGGTGATCCAAGGAGACCACCTGGGGGCCATGGCGCTTGGCGGGACCCACCAACAGGCCTCCAGAACCTGTGTGAAACAAGTTGCTGTTACCCTGTAGTTCTGTCAGGTGACCCACCAGCCCGCCGGCGACTCGCGTGGGGCTGGGGGTTGAACCCTGTATGTAAAAGAATAAATCATGTATTTATGGGGGGCACAGGGGGTGGGTTATGTATTTAATAAATAGAATGATGTTTAATGTGGGGCTGTGTATTGTTTTTATTGTGGGTACTGGGGGTGGGGGAAGGGGGTATTGGCCCCAAGAGTATGTGGGTAGGCCTCCCTTGTGGGCAGTGGGTGAGGGTGGTTAGGCCTCACGGGGTGGGGGGTTAGTGTGGGAGGGTTTGTAGGCCTCCCGAATGGTGGGTGAGGGTGGGTTAACCCCTTAATGCCTGTAGCGGTTACTAACCGCTACGGTGATTAAGGGGTTAGGGGACCTTACATTGGCTATTGTAATTGTTGTGCATGTTTTGCAGCACCGTAGGGGCATGGGCAGGATGAAGATGAGGATGAAGACGGCCTTCATCGTGGATGCCTGTAAAAGGTAAGTGTAATATGTTTTTACTGTATTTATTGAATGTTATATGTATTTAAAATGGGCAAATGCATTATTATCCATATGTGGATAATAGTAATTTTGCACATTACTGTATAGTATGTGTTAGGGGGGTGTATTTATTTATAAATATTGTTTATTATTTTTGGAGGCGCAACATTGGTACCCCGGGACTTCCGCGGGGACCCCCGGACTCCCACAGGGACCCCCCCGCTCATTGGCTACGGTACCATGTGAGACCGGCCATGTTTCGTTTAATGACGTCATCTTAAAGGCAATTGAAGCAATGCCATTCTGATTGGCTGTGCTTTCATTGCCTTTAAATGACGTCATCATTTTTTTTTTCATCGGCCAAATCACATGTTTTTCACGGCCCAATCAGGACCGTGGGAAACATTTGACCAAAATGTGACGTCATAGGCCTATAAAAGCCTATGTCGCCTCATTTTGAAGCTAGTCGCCGAGGAGGGAACATCTCCCCTCCTAAGAAGAGAAGATGGGCGTGGCCTAAGAAGACGGAAGAAGCCGGAAGAAGATGGAAGAAGATGGAAGAAGACCCCAGAATACCCCAAAGAAGACACAGACGTGGATTTATTATGGTTTTTTATTTGATGGCTTACCTGTGGATTGGTTCCTGTTCTTCCGGGTCGCTTGGATTTCGCATAGTGGACATCTAATGGTGAGTTAACAAAAGAAAAGTTTATTATTTTTACTTTGACAGGTTTTTATGATTTTTCATGCATGTCTTTTATTTTTTCACTCCCATTTAATGCCTGTTAATGTATCTATGTATATAATACATTCAAGGACACTGAATGGGTGTATTGTATGTGAATTTTGTATGTAAATGCATTGTATCTGATGCTGTATTATTGCCCCTATATGTTATGTTTATCTATCTGTATGGATAGACATAAAGGGATAATAATTGATTGTTTGGCTCATGTTTAGGTTCTTTTCATGTATGGATAATGTATTTAGCATCTTTATTTTGTCATTGTTGTGAATAATGTAATTTGTATGTAGCTAAAGGCTTCTTTGTGGTAGTAAGATTAGAATGATGGTGGTTACTTTAAATTAGAATTGTTTTGGCAATGGTTTAGCTTTAGCAATTGAATAGGGAATTGTAGAATTGATTTGTACTGCATTTTAATTGTTTGAGAAAATGGATTAATTGATTGATGCTAATTGTATTGATGTTGGTTAGTTTCTAATTGATTTTCAGGATGGCATTGGTGGTTAGGGGACATTGTTCATAGTGTATTTTAATGTTACATATATTTTGCATTGTGTTATATGATGCACTGATTAATTGCATCATGTACACACAATGCATTTGTGTGACATTTCATTGACATTTGTGTAGCTGCAGTTTGTTTTTTTTATATTTGCAATGGCTGCTGGATTTTTTTTAACATGCAATGTGGTGGTTTTAAGATTAAAAATTCATGTTTTGATTTGTGGATGTTTTATGTGTTTCATAATGGGCAAATAATATATTATCCATATCTGGATAATAGTTATTTGGCACATTATTGTACTGTAGGTGTTGGGAGGGGGCGGGTGTATGTATTGAATGTATAGGCCAGGTTTATTTATTTTACATTCAGGTTTGGTTCCTTGGTTCTGCGTGAGACCTCTGGAGACCACCTGCGGTCTCCTCGGGTATCTCACGGGTATCAGGCTGGTGGTTCCACGGGTGACACCTGCGGGGATGAAGTGGTGGTCCCACATCTGTGGGGGCACCGCGGACCCGTAGTCTGCGGGGACGAACCGGTGGTCCCACATCCGTGGGGGCACCGCGGACCCGTAGGTGCGGGGATGAAGCGGTGGTCCCACATCCGTGGGGGCACCGCGGACCCATAGTGAGCACTTGTGAGTTCCCCAGACCCCCGTGAGAACCACCCGAGGCCCCGCAGACACCTGTGGGTCTGACCCGGGGCTCCCAGACATCCGTGGGCCTACCGTGGGGACCCAATTGTGGCCCACGGTGATCCAAGGAGACCACCTGGGGGCCATGGCGCTTGGCGGGACCCACCAACAGGCCTCCAGAACCTGTGTGAAACAAGTTTCTGTTACCCTGTAGTTCTGTCAGGTGACCCGCCAGCCCGCCGGGGACTCGCGTGGGGCTGGGGGTTGAACCCTGTATGTTAAAGAATAAATCATGTATTTATGGGGGGCACAGGGGGTGGGTTATGTATTTAATAAATAGAATGATGTTTAATGTGGGGCTGTGTATTGTTTTTATTGTGGGTACTGGGGGTGGGGTAAGGGGGTATTGGCCCCAAGAGTATGTGGGTAGGCCTCCCTTGTGGGCAGTGGGTGAGGGTGGTTAGGCCTCACGGGGTGGGGGGTTAGTGTGGGAGGGTTTGTAGTCCTCCCGAATGGTGGGTGAGGGTGGGTTAACCCCTTAATGCCTGTAGCGGTTACTAACCGCTACGGTGATTAAGGGGTTAGGGGACCTTACATTGGCTATTGTAATTGTTGTGCATGTTTTGCAGAACCATAGGGGCATGGGCAGGATGAAGATGAGGATGAAGACGGCCTTCATCGTGGATGCCTGTAAAAGGTAAGTGTAATATGTTTTTACTGTATTTATTGAATGTTATATGTATTTAAAATGGGCAAATGCATTATTATCCATATGTGGATAATAGTAATTTTGCACATTACTGTATAGTATGTGTTAGGGGGGTGTATTTATTTATAAATATTGTTTATTATTTTTGGAGGCGCAACATTGGTACCCCGGGACTTCCGCGGGGACCCCCGGACTCCCACGGGGACCCCCGCTTGGTGAGCCGGGGACACCCGCCGGCCTGTTGTATTGGTTTTGCTCCTGCAAAAAGGTAAACAAAGAATTTTTTTTCAAAGTCCTGCTTTTTTATCACCAGCCTTTAGCTGGTGAGCTTTATTCAGCGCAACTTTCACGTACGATCAGTTTGCGTTGCTTAGTGAATCCCGCAGAAGGGCAGGATTCAGCGCAAACAGCAGATCGTACGATCAAAGTTGGACTTAGAAAAAATTTCAAAGAAAAGCCCGTTTTAGAGCGCAAAGTGCCTGTTTGCGCAGCTTAGTGCATAGCGGTCGGCGGAACTTCACGTTCTAAGAGCACTTTGCACTCTTAAAACTACTTATCACTGCTTAGTACATAGCCCCCTATAAAGGCAGTTATCTCACTTAAAAGCATTTATTACTGCTTTGTGCATAGCACCCAGAAAACCCACTTATCACTGCTTAGTGCATAACCCCCTGAGTCGGTAGAAATGAAGTCATTGGGGGTTATGCACTAAGCAGTGATACATGGGTTTTCTGGGTACTATGCACAAAGCAGTGATAAGTGCTTTTAAGTGAGATAACTGCCTTTATAGCGTGATACTGTCTGCTGTGAGATTTACAAAGCAGTGATAACAGTGCAGTATCGTGCTATAATTGCTATTTAAAAACACTTATCACTGCTTTGTGAATGTCATAGCAGACAGTTTCACGCTATAAAGGCATTTATCTCACTTAAAAGACTTATCACTGCTTTGTGAATCTCACAGCAGGCAGTATCACGCTATAATGGCTTTTTATCTCACTTAAAAGCACTTATCACTGCTTAGTGCATAACCCCCATTGAATATTAAATATAACGGTCTGGCTATTACATAACTTTACTTATCCTTAAGAATCCGTGGGTGCATGATGGCCAGGTGCTTTATTTACCTTACTTTTACCAATCCGCCTTTGCCAAATGTTACTTAATGTTAAGGTTGTGTGTTCCCTTTTGTTATTTATTTTCTATTTTTTCACCCACTTACACATATTATTTCACGTTCGTCTCCCATCCACGGAGTCCACTCCATAGACTGATGGTTCAATAGAGGTGTTTTCACCACATTGATCACCAGCTAAAGAAGATACACCTTCAACCTACCTTTCCTCATATTGTGCTCCCCCATTTTTCTTGTGTTCCATTACCATCAACGGTCCTGGATAGATCCTGTTGGGTTTTCGAGTCACACGAGGACATCTCAAGATAATTACTCAATATCTTAAGGCTGTATTACACCCTTCTTATTTTTCTACTTATTTATATACATACTATACACACCTGATAGAGATAGCGCCCGGGTACTTTTTCAAATAACTTTACTTATCCTTAAGAATCCGTGGGTGCATGATGGCCAGGTGCTTTATTTACCTTAATTTTATCAATCCGCCTTTGCCAAATGTTACTTAATGTTAAGGTTGTGTGTTCCCTTTTGTTGTATTATTTTTGCAGTCGACTCTTCCTTGATATATACAGAGGCAATTTTTTTTTTAAACCTCCACCTTTCAATTATTTCCAATAATATGTCTGCCCATCTCACATTGAAAGGGTGCTACGTGTATATTCTTTTTTTTTTTTCCCATCTTTGTAGTATGAAGACACTTGAAGAACTTGTTGGCCGCCAACATGGTCAGCGCTTAGGCACTGAGCCGCACTCACGCTCGGCAGTGAGCCCCTGCAGCCCCAATGAGAGCGCATTAGCAGGGGCTCGCGCACGCTTCCGCAATCGTGCGGAAGCGTAGCCGACATTAATTTTTTTAATTAGGGCGAACCAGCTCCATGACGTCACTGGCCAGCCCCCCGACACGCCCCCGGACAGCGCGCGAACTAAGGCCAGGGAAAGCACCCGCTTAGCCTAGGCGTACCTCCGCAAGGCTGAAGTCACCATGGACTCAGCCTTAGGGTTGACTTTGCTTTCCATTGCAAACCTTTTTTAATTTTCAATTTTTGATAATCTTTTTTCTCTTTTGAAACTGTTGTTACATTCCTTACACTTCTGATTTGATGCCTCTGCCCCTTCTGACTTTTACAATCAAAATACCTGGAAACTGACTTTTAGTCGCGGTCGTTCAGCCGCCAAGGGACAGTGGCCATTTATATCAGGCCTGAGGTCGGTGATTAGCATTTGGATTAATGGTTGAGGTTTTATGGTAAGGTGTTAAGGTTTTTAGGGTAAGAGGTTAATATTTTAGTGTACGGGTTAGTTTTTTTTTAGGATAAGGGGTTAAGGTTTGAGTTTTTAGGGTAAGGTGTTAAGGTTAGGGGTTAGGGGATACAGTACATTAACTGTGCCGGTGGTGAAATTGCCGCTGCTGAATGGTTGCGGCTAAACGGCCGTGACTAATTGTCCAAGACTGCTACATTCCTGCCTCTTCCTTTATATTTCTTCCTGAACTATTTATTTAGCCACATTGGTTTCGATTGATTTCTTTTATATTTGTTACACACTGATAAGTGTACTTATCTAAAAATATTTTAAAGTTTGCCCATCTATCGTCTGTTTGTTTTCCTGCAAAAACGTCATCCCAATGTTTTCCTTTGTAGATTCTTAGTTGACTGCAATTTTCCTTTCTAAAATTAAAAGTTTTGCTGATCCCATATACAACTGTTTTTGATCAATAATTTTAAAAAGACCATGCTATGATCACTGTTTCCCAAATGCTCCCTGTAAGGAATCCGCTCCTGGTTTTGGCTGGAGCTCACTCTTGCAGAATTGGTGAGCTCTCAGACAGACCTCCCCTGGGATCTGCAAGCACTTTCACGTGTGCGTGCAATCACTGCAGCTCTGTCTCTGCTCTCGCATTCGATGAATTCCCACACACCCCTGTGTTTGGATTGGCTACCTGCCCTTATTATACTGGGTTCTCCCTTTCCTCATTGCTGAGCATAAACCAAGATTCTCTTGGATGTAACTGTGTTTGCCACAAACACACCTGCATTAGCCTTGTTCCTGAGACCTGCTGCATTCACCCCAGGCAGAGGTCTGCTTCCTGGTTCCTGTGCTGAAGCACTGGATCCCCAGTGCCAGCCTTGCCTTGTTCCTGAGACCTGCATTCTCTTTTTGTAGAGTCCTTATCTTGGGCCACGCCCGCTCCTCGCCCAGAGGCCATTCCCACTCTTTAGCTGCTACGCTGAAGCGGTGTGTTCTTGACTTCCTGTTGCCGAACTCCAGCCTGGACATCGAATACCCTACCATCTATGATTAATTACGGACTGCGCAATTCTGAACCGATTTCGTAGTCTAAGTTCGGTGTATTCACATCCCCACCTCAGCCCCGCGGTCCGGTCCCAGTTTGTGGCGAGCACGTCCGTTACACTTCCTCACTTCAATATTTGTTATAACTTCTATCATGTAATGGTCTTTGAGCCCATCCACAAACCTGTTTCCTTTAGCTACCGCTAATCTCATTACTCTCTTACTGGTTTATTTTGTTAAAGTAAACATATTTTAAATATACTGCTAATTTCAATGCAAACAAATATAAAGTATAATGTCCTATCGGAGAGATGAGTGGTGAGTGAGGGCTCAGAGTTTCTCCCTCTGGTTTGTTTCTGCAGGTAACGGCACCATAGTGATAGAACCCGAGGATGATACCTGGAGGAAAGAGAGGCAAAATCGCAGGCTAGAAAAGCACCTTAAGCTTTGCAAGTGCATGAGCCTTTCTGTCTGTTATTCTGCAAGCATTGGGGGTATTGCAACTCTGACTGGCACCAGGTCCAACATTGTACTGAAAAGAAAAATGAACGAGTAGGTACTGGGGACTTTCAGACTTCAGCAAGGCATGTGACGCAGGACTGGTTATTTGGGGATGCAAGATAAGGGAATCGTTATGGTTAGATTCACTAGTCAGGCGTTTGGAAGGGGACAACAATATACTGCAAAGTACCATATTTGCATGATTATAATGCGACCATGAATGTAAGGCGAATCCCTAATTTCAGTAGTAGCTTGAAAGCAAAACGTTTATACACACACACATGTGCACCCACACATACATATACACACACAAACACTCTCTGTGTCTGTGTCTCTCTCTGTGTCTGTGTCTCTTTCTGTGTCTCTCTCTGTGTCTCTCTCTGTCTCTCTCTCTCTGTGTCTGTGTCTGTGTGTCTCTCTCGGTTTAAGCTTCCTGCCACAAACAACATGGCTGCTTCAGGCCTCCAAGGTGGAGCTTCCTCCATTTTACCCTCCTACCTCATAAATCCGACTGCTGATTGTCTCGCAATGTGGACGGGCCCAATTATAAGGCTAGTATGTACTTTTCAACTTAACTTTATTTAAAAAAAACTCACCTTATAATTGAGCATACCTGGTAATATGCTTTTATTTACCTTTTCAGAAGGTGCTAATGGTACAATAGGTAAGGAGGGGTTGGGAATTAGAAACATCAGATTCCCGTCACTGATTTAAAGGGCAGCTCCACCCTACCCTGCATTATTTAAGGGCTTAACTATAAAAAACAAAACTAGAGAACTTGATAGTGCAGATTACTGATCAATGCAGCAATCCTCAGTAATTCTAGAGCTGAAATGGGGTATTTGCAGCTCCAACGATACAAACTATTATACTAACTGGAGAAATTAGCAGTAGTAGTTCCTATTTTTTCGATGATGTTGTGGCTTTCTCTTGGCCTAACATATGACAGGTGGGCTCCCAGACCTAAAATACCGCACTTCTGCATCAGAGGACCCCCGGTTTCGCTTCTGTAAAATAGGGGGGTAAAAAAAAGCAAGTATTGTATAGGGGATGGCTTCTTTAAGCACTGAACAATTTCTCTCTAGCTAATACTGTTTGGTTTTGTACACCTTCTACTACTTAATGATGTTTAAAACATTACGATTTCCGCTGACATGACGGTAATGATTGAACCATAACTTTGTTCTTTTCTTGCAGGTTGTTCCCCCAGAACAATAACATCATTAACTTTGCTTCATGGTTTGGGTTTACCTTCCCCATAATGATTGTGTTACTTGTGCTCTGCTGGATCTGGTTGCAGATAATGTTCTTGGGAGTTAAGTAAGTCCATGGTAGAATCCTTTATCTATACCAAGGCTAGCCAACTCCAGTCCTCAAGGGCCAACAACAGGTAAGGTTTTCATTATATATGTATAAATAATAAACAATACAGACCGGCGCCAATTAGTCCAAGGTGATACTAATGTCCAGCACTGAAAGAGTCTTAGAATAGTAGATGGCTGCAGTAGTATCTTCACAGCTTGTCTTCAATGATTGGACTCCATATACATGTGCATGGAAGAAAAAACAGACAAAGAAAACATATCATAGTGCAGTATGCAAACAACCAAACATGCAGGACAAACAGGACAAGACAAACACTACATAAAACAGGCAAGGCTGACTAATCCTACAATAAAGTATTTATTAACACAATTACAATGATGAGGTAGCACATGTGGGATCCGGTGGGTAAAACCGGAATCCTACTTATAGGACTGCCACAGGACATAAGCAGGGGTGCAAGGATAGATGGTAACCGGCAGCAGCTCCGTTTTTTTCAGTCTTTAGACCTCCAGGGATTTCTTTCTCTCCGTGACCGGAAGCGCGTCACACCACGCGGCTTGACGGATCTCGTGGAGCTCCTGGTGCTGTCTTTCAACCTGAATCCGGAAATCCACTGCTAGAAGGCGGGTGCAATCGCTGAATTTCCTTTCACTTGGCTGCAAGGCTCCCGCAGTAACTACCAGTCCTCTGCCACGCTCAAAATACAAATCTGCCCAACGCGTTTCGTGCGCATGCGCACTTCTTCAGGGGTAATGGATACTGGGCATGTATGACTTAAATACTGACAGAACTCTTCTAATTGGATGTTGTGGCTAAAAGCTACCATGGGATTGGTTCAAGCTACTGTCAGTCATGCCCTCAAGAACAATCAGCCTTACTAATACAAACAAAACTCACAATGACAAAAAACCTGATAAAATATTAAAATTGCAATGGAAGATATATGCACAAATATTAAACTAAACACAACATATTAATCACATAATTATAGTTACATAATGACCAATAAAAATACTTACAAATAGTACTAATACATGTTAAAATTATAAATAAATAATTTAATAATTTAATAATTCAAGAACTATTATCTATGTTAAAAACACTTTATAATAATTTTAAAAAAGCTCCTAGGTCAAATTCAATGTTCAAGCCATTCGGAGAGAGGGTCTTCAGCTCATAGATCCAGTATGACTCACGTCTACTGATCTGCTTGAGCTGATCGCCCCCTCTCCAACTGACCCGCACATTTTCAATGGCCTTACATTTAAGTCCGACCGGATTTTGGTTATGATGAATTAAAAAATGATGTGAAACACTATGTGTAATGAGCCCTTTCTTTATATTATATATATGCTCATATACTCTCCTCTGATAGCACCTCCCTGTGCGGCCTACATACTGAAGGCCGCACGGGCACTCGAGTAGATAGATCACAAATGAAGTGTGACAATTAATGTGAGACTTGATGTTATATGTTTTTAATGTCACATTTGATCTAAATATTTTAGCATTATCACTATAAGAACAAGCTGTACACCTGGTACATTTAAAAAAAAACTTTTGATACATTTGCTGACAAAGATTCACCATGATCCAAGGGGCAACTAGGTGCCAACCTTGATTTCAAATTGGATGCTTTGGTGAAAATAATTTTGGGTTTAGCTGGAAGGCAATGTGCTAAAGTGCTATCACACAGAAGAATGGGCCAATGTTTGTTTATAATTTGTCTAATCTTGGGGGCCATCTCGTTATATTGGGTTACGAAGGCTAAACCACCACTAAATTCACTCTCTTTCACTGTTTTTTTATATTCTAGGAGACTGTTTCTATCTATACGATCTACCTGTTGGGAGGCTTCTGCAAGCAATTTCTCAGAATATTTTCTTACCTTAAATTTATCTTTTAACTCACTAGCCTGAATAGCGTACTCCTCTTTGTTGGAGCAGTTACGCTTAAGGCGTGTGAGTTGTCCCTTAGGGATATTACGAATCCGACTGGGATCATGTTGACTGTCCGCTCGTAAATAGTTATTTGCCTGTACGGATTTGAAAAACGTCTTCGTTTGAATTTTATTATTATCAGCTGTGATTTTGAGGTCCAAAAACTCTATGTGATGTTTATTGTGATTAAATGTAAATGAAAGATCCCTATCATTATTATTTAAATAAACAAAAAATTGTTCTAGCTGTTCTTCGCTACCAGACCAAACAAAAATCACGTCATCTATGAAACGACGCCAGAGCACCAGGTGTGCCCCAAGAGGACAGTTGTTCCAAATGAAATCTTCTTCCCAACTGTCCATAAAGATATTAGCATAACTTGGGGCAAACCTGGTACCCATCGCTGTTCCACACACCTGCAAATAAAATTGTGAATTAAACTGAAAATAATTGTGTGTTAAAATAAAACGTATGCTGTCCAACAAAAATGACTTACGGACTGATGAAGTGGCAGTGTCTGACTCCAACAAGCGTGATACTGCTTGACACCCTTTAAGATGGTTAATGGTGGTGTAAAGAGATGTTACATCAGCAGTCACCCAGATGTAGTCAGACTGCCAGTCCAAGTCCCTCAATATCTGCAAGACATTAGTCGTGTCACGCAGATAAGATTTGGCTTGACAAACTAAAGGCTGTAAATGATAATCAATAAACTGAGATAAATTTGACGTGAGTGATGATATACCCGATATGATTGGTCTGCCAGGGGCAAAACTAATATTCTTGTGTATTTTAGGGATAAAATAAAAAATGGGTGTGCGTGGAAAAGGTGAAGATAAAAACTCTGACTCTGTAATTGTAATAGCTCCATCCTCGAGACCTTTACTTGGGAGCATTTTATACTCCATTTCGTATTTACTCAGAGGATCTTTAGTGAGGGGGAGGTAAGTGGTGGTGTCCCCAAGTAATCTCATGGATTCTTGTATGTAATACTCTGTGTCCATCACCACTATACCTCCCCCTTTGTCAGCAGGTTTTATAACAATTAATTTATTGTCTTCCAGTTGTCGCAATGCCACTTTCTCTTGAGGATCCATATTATCTTTTTGGATTTTATATGTTCTACTACTGTTTTCTAGATCCTTAGTGACTATGTCAACAAATGTATTTACCAGGTGACCTTGCGCAAATTTAGGGTAAAAAGTTGATCGTGACTTAAAAACCTTCTTCGGTTGGGGAGAGGTTGTTATAGGCTCATTATGTTGTGATTCCATTTGCTTAGTAATTGGATCTTTAATGAAATACTTTTTTATTGCCAATTTACGTGCAAATTTGTGTACATCAATATGAAGATTAAAACTATTAGGCCCACAGATAGGTGCAAATGTAAGACCTTTGCCTAAAACTTTCCTTTCTACACTGGTGAGTTGATGTTTACTGATGTTGAAAATGTTTTTAGTTAGACAACCATCTTTCAATTTATGTCTATCAACACCTCCCCTGGTTCCTCTGGTGCATTTTTTCTTTTTTTGTAATTTAAAGGAGGCTGGGGTTCTGTATGTGTTTTTATTATCTCTACCTGTGGAAAAATGTGTTCTCTCTCCTTTCTCCACTCTAAAAAAGAAAAGCTTGTTTTTGCTCCTTGTGTAGGTAGTGGAGTAAAGGAGACACTATCTGGCTCACTTTCTGATTCAATTTCCGAAAGTACATGATACTTATTGTTGGTCAAAACTACGTCTTGTTTTGCCGCCAATTGCGCATCATAAATCTCTTTGGCCTGTTTCTGCTTTAGATACTGGTTGGTGTTATGCTGAGGTAACACCCTCTGTGGTTGTGGAATAGAAATAGGGATTGGCAAAAGAGGTAAATGATGAGGTTTCTTTAGTCTATAGTTATCTCTGGATTTATGTTTATCAGTAGGGACTATATTGCTATTATCTGGTCTGCTTCGTTTAATTCCCAAATGCTGATTACTATTTTTTGGATTACGATCTTCATTTTGAACCTGATCAGCTTTACTTTTTTTATTCCAGGTTCTTTGGCGACCAGTATCATAGTCTGTTTTGTCCCTAAAAAAATTTACTCTGTTTTGTACCAACTATTTCAATTTCAATTTGATCCAACCTCTTTTTAACTATGGGTTCGAGTTCTTGCAATTCTTTATTGTTTAAAAAGGGTTCAAGTTGAATTTTCAAATCTCCAATTTCTTCATCTAATTGTACTAATGTTTTTTTACGTTGATGTATTAGCAACTTCATCAATGCAAAAGAACAATTATCTAAAATATCATTCCATTCCTGCATGAATGGTATATTTTGGGTGTCCACTGTTGGAACTTTTTGGACTCTAAGTCCTCTAGGGATCCGATGGTTCCCCAAGTATTTACTAAGAGTGGTAACTTCCCACCACTGTTTGCTCTCTGCAATCAGTGACCTTTCTAATTGGACCATTATTGGATGGAAATCTGCCACCTTGGGTTCTACTCTGGGTACTGAGTGAGGGTCTTGAAATATAAGGTCCACGTCTATATTCCTACGTGTTCTAGAAAAAAATAAGGTGCTCATAGTGATAGAGTGTTTAAAGCTGCTACACCTACGCTGGAAAACGAAACAAAAAAAAAATGGGTGTATATAGCGCTAAAAAAATCTTGTGCAGTGACAATAATATTATAATGTGATAGTGCACACAATAAAATATATTAATATATAATAATAAACTTAGGCTGCCAGGTGATACCAACTCCAAGACAGGTTGGAAAAACAAGACAAATAATAAACAATACAGACCGGCGCCAATTAGTCCAAGGTGATACTAATGTCCAGCACTGAAAGAGTCTTAGAATAGTAGATGGCTGCAGTAGTATCTTCACAGCTTGTCTTCAATGATTGGACTCCATATACATGTGCATGGAAGAAAAAACAGACAAAGAAAACATATCATAGTGCAGTATGCAAACAACCAAACATGCAGCACAAACGGGACAAGACAAACACTACATAAATTTATGTAGTGTTTGTCTTGTCCTGTTTGTTTGGTTGATTGCAGAGAGCAAACAGTGGTGGGAAGTTACCACTCTTAGTAAATACTTGGAGAACCATCGGATCCCTAGAGGACTTAGAGTCCAAAAAGTTCCAACAGTGGACACCCAAAATATACCATTCATGCAGGAATGGAATGATATTTTAGATAATTGTTCTTTTGCATTGATGAAGTTGCTAATACATCAACGTAAAAAAACATTAGTACAATTAGATGAAGAAATTGGAGATTTGAAAATTCAACTTGAACCCTTTTTAAGCAATAAAGAATTGCAAGAACTCGAACCCATAGTTAAAAAGAGGTTGGATCAAATTGAAATTGAAATAGTTGGTACAAAACAGAGTAATTTTTTTAGGGACAAAACAGACTATGATACTGGTCGCCAAAGAACCTGGAATAAAAAAAGTAAAGCTGATCAGGTTCAAAATGAAGATCGTAATCCAAAAAATAGTAATCAGCATTTGGGAATTAAACGAAGCAGACCAGATAATAGCAATATAGTCCCTACTGATAAACATAAATCCAGAGATAACTATAGACTAAAGAAACCTCATCATTTACCTCTTTTGCCAATCCCTATTTCTATTCCACAACCACAGAGGGTGTTACCTCAGCATAACACCAACCAGTATCTAAAGCAGAAACAGGCCAAAGAGATTTATGATGCGCAATTGGCGGCAAAACAAGACGTAGTTTTGACCAACAATAAGTATCATGTACTTTCGGAAATTGAATCAGAAAGTGAGCCAGATAGTGTCTCCTTTACTCCACTACCTACACAAGGAACAAAAACAAGCTTTTCTTTTTTAGAGTGGAGAAAGGAGAGAGAACACATTTTTCCACAGGTAGAGATAATAAAAACACATACAGAACCCCAGCCTCCTTTAAATTACAAAAAAAGAAAAAATGCACCAGAGGAACCAGGGGAGGTGTTGATAGACATAAATTGAAAGATGGTTGTCTAACTAAAAACATTTTCAACATCAGTAAACATCAACTCACCAGTGTAGAAAGGAAAGTTTTAGGCAAAGGTCTTACATTTGCACCTATCTGTGGGCCTAATAGTTTTAATCTTCATATTGATGTACACAAATTTGCACGTAAATTGGCAATAAAAAAGTATTTCATTAAAGATCCAATTACTAAGCAAATGGAATCACAACATAATGAGCCTATAACAACCTCTCCCCAACCGAAGAAGGTTTTTAAGTCACGATCAACTTTTTACCCTAAATTTGCGCAAGGTCACCTGGTAAATACATTTGTTGACCTAGTCACTAAGGATCTAGAAAACAGTAGTAGAACATATAAAATCCAAAAAGATAATATGGATCCTCAAGAGAAAGTGGCATTGCGACAACTGGAAGACAATAAATTAATTGTTATAAAACCTGCTGACAAAGGGGGAGGTATAGTGGTGATGGACACAGAGTATTACATACAAGAATCCATGAGATTACTTGGGGACACCACCACTTACCTCCCCCTCACTAAAGATCCTCTGAGTAAATACGAAATGGAGTATAAAATGCTCCCAAGTAAAGGTCTCGAGGATGGAGCTATTACAATTACAGAGTCAGAGTTTTTATCTTCACCTTTTCCACGCACACCCATTTTTTATTTTATCCCTAAAATACACAAGAATATTAGTTTTGCCCCTGGCAGACCAATCATATCGGGTATATCATCACTCACGTCAAATTTATCTCAGTTTATTGATTATCATTAACAGCCTTTAATTTGTCAAGCCAAATCTTATCTGCGTGACACGACTAATGTCTTGCAGATATTGAGGGACTTGGACTGGCAGTCTGACTACATCTGGGTGACTGCTGATGTAACATCTCTTTACACCACCATTAACCATCTTAAAGGGTGTCAAGCAGTATCACGCTTGTTGGAGTCAGACACTGCCACTTCATCAGTCCGTAAGTCATTTTTGTTGGACAGCATACGTTTTATTTTAACACACAATTATTTTCAGTTTAATTCACAATTTTATTTGCAGGTGTGTGGAACGGCGATGGGTACCAGGTTTGCCCCAAGTTATGCTAATATCTTTATGGACAGTTGGGAAGAAGATTTCATTTGGAACAACTGTCCTCTTGGGGCACACCTGGTGCTCTGGCGCCGTTTCATAGATGACGTGATTTTTGTTTGGTCTGGTAGCGAAGAACAGCTAGAACAATTTTTTGTTTATTTAAATAATAATGATAGGGATCTTTCATTTACATTTAATCACAATAAACATCACATAGAGTTTTTGGACCTCAAAATCACAGCTGATAATAATAAAATTCAAACGAAGACGCTTTTCAAATCCGTACAGGCAAATAACTATTTACGAGCGGACAGTCAACATGATCCCAGTTGGATTCGTAATATCCCTAAGGGACAACTCACACGCCTTAAGCGTAACTGCTCCAACAAAGAGGAGTACGCTATTCAGGCTAGTGAGTTAAAAGATAAATTTAAGGCAAGAAAATATTCTGAGAAATTGCTTGCAGAAGCCTCCCAACAGGTAGATCGTATAGATAGAAACAGTCTCCTAGAATATAAAAAAACAGCGAAAGAGAGTGAATTTAGTGGTGGTTTAGCCTTCGTAACCCAATATAACGAGATGGCCCCCAAGATTAGACAAATTATAAACAAACATTGGCCCATTCTTCTGTGTGATAGCACTTTAGCACATTGCCTTCCAGCTAAACCCAAAATTATTTTCACCAAAGCATCCAATTTGAAATCAAGGTTGGCACCTAGTTGCCCCTTGGATCATGGTGAATCTTTGTCAGCAAATGTATCAAAAGGTTTTTTTTAAATGTACCAGGTGTACAGCTTGTTCTTATAGTGATAATGCTAAAATATTTAGATCAAATGTGACATTAAAAACATATAACATCAAGTCTCACATTAATTGTCACACTTCATTTGTGATCTATCTACTCGAGTGCCCGTGCGGCTTTCAGTATGTAGGCCGCACAGGGAGGTGCTATCAGAGGAGAGTATATGAGCATATATATAATATAAGAAAGGGCTCATTACACATAGTGTTTCACATCATTTTTTAATTCATCATAACCAAAATCCGGTCGGACTTAAATGTAAGGCCATTGAAAATGTGCGGGTCAGTTGGAGAGGGGGCGATCAGCTCAAGCAGATCAGTAGACGTGAGTCATACTGGATCTATGAGCTGAAGACCCTCTCTCCGAATGGCTTGAACATTGAATTTGACCTAGGAGCTTTTTTAAAATTATTATAAAGTGTTTTTAACATAGATAATAGTTCTTGAATTATTAAATTATTTATTTATAATTTTAACATGTATTAGTATTATTTGTAAGTATTTTTATTGGTCATTATGTAACTATAATTATGTGATTAATATGTTGTGTTTAGTTTAATATTTGTGCATATATCTTCCATTGCAATTTTAATATTTTATCAGGTTTTTTGTCATTGTGAGTTTTGTTTGTATTAGTAAGGCTGATTGTTCTTGAGGGCATGACTGACAGTAGCTTGAACCAATCCCATGGTAGGTTTTAGCCACAACATCCAATTAGAAGAGTTCTGTCAGTATTTAAGTCATACATGCCCAGTATCCATTACCCCTGAAGAAGTGCGCATGCGCACGAAACGCGTTGGGCAGATTTGTATTTTGAGTGTGGCAGAGGACTGGTAGTTACTGCGGGAGCCTTGCAGCCAAGTGAAAGGAAATTCGGCGATTGCACCCGCCTTCTAGCAGTGGATTTCCGGATTCAGGTTGAAAGACAGCACCAGGAGCTCCACGAGATCCGTCAAGCCGCGTGGTGTGACGCGCTTCCGGTCACGGAGAGAAAGAAATCCCTGGAGGTCTAAAGACTGAAAAAAACGGAGCTGCTGCCGGTTACCATCTATCCTTGCACCCCTGCTTATGTCCTGTGGCAGTCCTGTAAGTAGGATTCCGGTTTTACCCACCGGATCCCACGTGTGCTACCTCATCATTTTATTTATTTATTTATTTATAAAATATTTTACCAGGAAGTAATACATTGAGAGTTACCTCTCGTTTTCAAGTATGTCCTTTGTACAAGTATGTTAATTGTGTTAATAAATACTTTATTGTAGGATTAGTCAGCCTTGCCTGTTTTATGTAGTGTTTGTCTTGTCCTGTTTGTCCTGCATGTTTGGTTGTTTGCATACTGCACTATGATATGTTTTCTTTGTCTGTTTTTTCTTCCATGCACATGTATATGGAGTCCAATCATTGAAGACAAGCTGTGAAGATACTACTGCAGCCATCTACTATTCTAAGACTCTTTCAGTGCTGGACATTAGTATCACCTTGGACTAATTGGCGCCGGTCTGTATTGTTTATTATTTGTCTTGTTTTTCCAACCTGTCTTGGAGTTGGTATCACCTGGCAGCCTAAGTTTATTATTATATATTAATATATTTTATTGTGTGCACTATCACATTATAATATTATTGTCACTGCACAAGATTTTTTTAGCGCTATATACACCCATTTTTTTCTTGTTTCATTATATATGTGCTTCAGCACAGGTGGCTTGAGCCACTTGTGCTGAAGCAGGGATATCCTGAAAACCTGCCTTGTTGGTTCCCCCTGAGAATTGGAGTTGGCCACCCCTGATCTATACAGTCACAGACCAAAATAACTTAAAATCTACTAAGGTTATCATTAAAATATGTGTTCAGATATCTAGTATCTGTACCAACTAGTGTACCATTATGCATTGTTTTATCTCTTATCTGATGTATACATACAGCTGTATCGGCCGTTATCCAAAGAAATCACGGAGCCGTTGTCGTTCGGTCTGCTGTATTCAACGCGGTGTTCATTTTGCATTCCCGCGTTCATGCTGCATTCACGCCGCCCGGCACCCATGGGTGATCCGCGGTTGGTCTGTTTAATGGTTTCAGATTTCTTTGGGTGCAATTCTTCACGTATCCGCCAGGTGGCAGAAATTCATGAATTGTAATGAATTGTAATCTGTACAGTACTGGTGCTACTGTGTCGACTTGCAGGTTTTAAAAAAAACAGATAAAAACAATGTCTACCACAGTGGTCCATTGTGAATTGACCTTGGTACTTGAAGACGTTATCAAATTTAGGCATTTCTTAATAAAAAAAACCCCTGTAAAAGTCAATGCTGTGTAATGATATGTGCTTTTTTCTACATTCTTATTCCTGCACAATTGCTTGCTGGACTTGCAGTTGACATTCTGTACCTACATAATGTGCACACCGCAGACTTATAAAAGACCTGACTGTACGTATGCATTTTTTATTTGTTCTGCAATTAATGCTGCAGTAGATAACATGGCGACTGTTGCTGAAATTTATGAATATTTAATTTCAAACTAGGATTTTTACAAATTTTCAACTGATGCTCGTGTGTGGAAGCGTGCGATAAGAAAAAAGTTAAGTTACTATCCGTGTTTTTTTCGTATTGACCTTGCACCCGGAGATAGAAGAGGGTATTGGTGTGTGGTATCAGATTTTTCCAGTGTGTTTGATCATGGTAAATTCAAAAGGAGAAAGTCCGGGTTGAATCCATATAAGATTCGTCAATCCCAATCCAACAATGTAACATCGCCGGCAAGAGCGCCTGCACCGATTTACAATAATGGTCCACCCGTCAGTGAAAACCTCGTGAATGGCAATCCTTGCTATCTGTCCCCCCCTGAATACCTGCAAAAATTCCAGCATGCTTCCATGTGCCAAAAAGTTTTTCAGCTTCATCAGCTGTCAACTACAGGTGTAGCAGGCCCGCTGTCACCTGTCAACTATAATGAAGACTACAGTAGTGACAGTGGCTCATCACCACCCGTTTGGCAAAGTCTATAATGAAGGTAAATATAATGTACTACAGTATACTATATTACACTATACATTATTAAGTTTAAAGCTGCAGTTCAAGCTGCCATATTTAAAAAATATATATTCTTTTTTTTAAACAATACTGTACTGTACATACAGTATGTGCATCAATAAATTATGCACACAGACAAGTGATTAGTTAAAGTAAGCTGCAGATCGGTCCGTTCTCCTGTAATCAATCGCTTTGCTCAGAGTTATTTAATTCTTGCACAATTCTTGAAAATGTTGTTTAGCAATATGATTGACTGAGCAGTTACTATAGTAGTTTCAATTGGTGGACAGCTAGGGAGAGTGCGGGGCTCAAGAGCCAGAGCATATCAAAAGTTGTTTGAACTGCTGCTTTAATTCCCAATGACTCGACTTGACACATGCGCAATACCGTAAATAATAGCATCGTTTTCTTTTCCCCCAGAAAAGAAACTTTGACATCAAGTGGAAAACGGCAAAAGGAGGAATTTCGATGGATCTACAGTATATTGTAATATTTCTTTTTTGAAACGTTGCTTGCGCATTGTGAATCTGATTTAAAAATCCAAGTGCTGTAGGCAACAATTTTGTGACAGTGCCATTTTTATTGATTAGGATAGAATAATTGTGAGCTTTATAGAAAACCTTAAACAGTATGCTGCTGTTTTCATATTCAATCCTTTTTTACATTGTACTCTAATCATCACTACTGTTTGATGTTGCATTTTGCAGTATAATTACAATACACTTGCATGTTTAACTCTTATAAGAAACCCCAAAAATAAAATTGTACCGTGTAAATCTTTTATTCTACAGTATATGTATTATTTATCATTCAATACTTTCAACTTTTGCTAGGCTTTCTCTTGTTTTCATAATGATTATTTTATGCGCATGCGTGTATGTCTCATTAGAACCTTGTTGAAACGCATATGCGTGTCATCACATTTAGACGCATGCGTGTACAGTATGTGAATTTTTCTTTGGGGGTGGGGGTGTTTCAATGATTCTCATGAATTTAAAGAAGAAACAATTTTATTTGTACAGGACAATCATGGAAAAATGAATAATACAAAAATACAGTCGGTCGCCTCTTCTTGACTTTCTTCTTCGTAATGGCTGTAGTTCTTTTGTCATTGAGAGAGGGGGGGGTTTGTGTAAATTACTGACGGTTGCTACATTATACACACAGTACAATACTTTTACACTTGCCCCCTCCACCCGCCTTCCTGGTCTGCAGTACCTCTGAAAAGAAAAAAGCATTAAAAACATTAAAAAATGAAATAATTTAAAAAATCAATTTTTTTTTTGGAGTAAAAACATTTTTCTATAACTTTTGAACTACAGTATACAATACAATCAAAAAGCAAAGTCGTTCTCAAATGGGCTGGCCTTCCAGGGACATGCTTTTATATGCCTCAAAAGGCCATTTATGGTGTCTCTCACGGTTCTCATAACATGATTGTCATGAGAGGGGGTGGCTAGCCCGGTAATAAAGGGGTTACCCCCCAGCTGGCCACCATTACCATTGTGTGAGAGACGAGGGGTTAACCATAAAAATGGTTAAAATTCCCTTGCCTCAGTACAATGTGTATTCCCCTTTGGTGGTAATGTATTTTCCTAGTTATATGTGTTTCTGCTCATACCGTATGTACACCAAGCACATACACTGGGATCAGGTCGGGAGGGAATGGGTTAACTGTGTTTGAATGTTGATAGCCCTTTGTTCCCCTTCCCGCATTTCACCTACCATTTGCTGGCAGTGCCCATAGGTCGCCATTGGAGCTCCATAGGATTCAATGGAGATTGAGCCGTTTTGGGTCCTATATCAAGAAAGACCAGCAGGTGGCGCCCGAGAGGATGAGCGGAGCTTCCCCATTGAAATGAATGGCGTAATGCATTTCAATGGGAAATACCTCGAGTCCGCTTTCCAAGAACGAGGTGATACATTATAACCGTGTTGGCTGACTGCCAAACCGCAGTATCCGAGTACTGCTACTGTTTCAATGAAAAGAGCCTTGATCGCTACATTGCCGTGGGAACTCGGTTACGGCCAAGTTCACCATCAATTAAAGTTTGTAACTCCGGTTCTGGGGCAGCTAGCAATAAAATTATTTTTGCCCTTAGCTCGTTGGGCCCCACTCACTCGACCCCAACAGGGTCCGACGGGCAATGGGCGCGAGAAAGGGTCACGCCCGCCATGAGGGTCGCCGCCATTGACCACAATGACGGCGGAAAGCCGCTAGGTTTTAAAACGGTTAAGTGTAAAACGGTATAAACTTCAAATCCGTATCTCCGGTTCGGAGAGGGCTAGAGGACTGGGATTTGGCCAACAGGTAATCATGCCTCCGGCATGGTGCATGGCCATTCCCAGCCCTCTCAGGCTAACCGAACAGAGTGCGGTTCACTGTGCAAAGTGTGGTTCTGCCATTGACTCCAATGACGGAGAAATGCAGTCTGTATAACATGAGGTCTTAAAATCCAATATTGTTATCTCTGGTTCAGTGGATCGCAGCAAGCTGAAAGTTGGCCACCATGGAGAGTCCCCTCCGGCATGAGGGCCTAGCAAGTTTTAGCCCGCTCGGCCCAACCGAACGAAATATTTTAATGTGTATAAATTGTTGTAGGTTTACTGTATTTCATGCCTACAGTAAAAGCCCGCGAAAGTTACTGGCCCATAAGGTATGTTAATGGCCAGAGGGCGACAGTGTGACTACAGAAAGACCACTGATCAAAGGCTCATCCCCCCCAGATTGTGTATACAGGGTGGAGATAGAGCAGGACATGGCTATTCCCATGAAGTATTGTGAGTAATAGTGAAGCAAGGCGCAAACAACTCAAATTGTGAACAATGGTAATAAGTGCAATATACAATATGTGCCAAATAATAAACTTCAAATGAAGACAAAATTATAATAAATGACCCTGCTCAAACCCTCTGGTGGGACCTGTTTCACGGGTTCCAAGAAGTGTGATATATCTCAAACAATCCAGGAGGAGCATATATGGGAAACAAAAAAGAAAAAACAGTGCAAAATTTAAGTGCAGATGTATTGGCAATGAGGTAAATAATAGGGTGTAGTCTTGGCTCTGATGGTATGCCTACTCACAAGATGTCAGAGGTAAGAGTGCGTTTAGCAGATAGGGCTGCTACACCTAAGGTATAGGTGGTGTGTGGATCTCCCTCCAGGCTCCTCTCGTCAATACGATGGTAATGTATGTAAAAAAGGGAAAGAGCACTACATAGCGCGATCAGGTGGATAATAAACTTTATATAAAAAACAGGTATAAAAATGCGCACTTACAATGTGCAAAATTAAAACAAGCATTTGTCACAATATATGTGTGTAGTGGGTTCACCGCAGCTCTCACCGCCTCCCTTGGATACTCCAAGTCTCCTTCGCCTGCAGTGTGAAATCGCAGCTCCTCTCTTTGCGTCCTTCTGTGCGTATGACGTCACGGCTCTGAGGTTTGGGAAACTACAGGTCGCCCACTAGTCCAAAAAGCACCACTCTACGCGTTTCGCCCAGTCTTGATAGACTGCATCCGGCTTCGCCAGGAGTGTATATGCTTGGGGTAAAAGGTGCCTTTATATACCCTATTCTATCCAATAATATAATTATGTAAAACAATTAGACCAATGCCCATAGCGCTATGTGCAATTTGATTAGGCAAAGCTGTACTCATTAATAAATAAATAAACTCGATTACGATGAGATAACATTATGAGAGTATATAACACATATTTAGACATCATGAAACGTCATTAGAGGAGATTTAATTCGCCTATACTGCTGCGGCCGAGTTTATTCGAGCATTTGCCCGTTCTCGGCCGCAGCAGTAGCCTGGCGCGCGCCGGAGGGTGACGGGCGCGCGCCAAAGCAGCGGAAGAGTGCCCTCCGATCGGGGCGCTCTCCCTCCCGCTGCCGGGTCCGCCGGGTCCCCCGGAACCCCCTGCCGCCGTCCCCCACATCGCGGGACACCAGGGCTCCCTCGGGGAGCCCTGGACGCGCGTGCAGGGGGCGCACGCTCCCGATGACGCGTGACCGCGCGTCAGTGACGCGCGGCACGCCGAGGGCCGGCCACTAGCAAGCCGGGAAATCTCCCGGCTTGCGGATCTGGCCGCAGTGCAATAAACTGTGTCGCCAGTGTAAGTGTATTTTTTGATCACGGAGGATAAATATATTTAAGCATATGATTAGAATATGTTACTTTTATAAATAATGAAACCAGAGAACTAGGACTCAATAATTAATTCATAATGGGTCAGTTAATAGAGCCAGTGCTCTGTGTATTGGTTATCAAAATAACCTACTAACAACTGTCATAATACAAGATGCATGAAATTATACTAGGGGATAACAGTAATTGTTTCACAATGTTAATGTGTTTTGGCTGTAGCGATAATATATAGGGATAATTTTTCTAAATGCAGCCTATCACAGGGGTCATTTAGATTCCAACATCAGGACGAGACTATGTTTTCCTAATTAAATCTTATTTTTAATTCTTTGTGTGCAAGTATTTTATTAACTAAGTGATTTACGAATATCATAATAATTAATTATATGTGTTTACTTTATTTTTAATCTATAATTTGTTAGGAGGAAAAATGACGTTTCATTTACACCACATTACAGCATCGACACACTTTATTCGAGCAAATGCCCAGTTTGTACCTGGCAGATACCTGGAATGCGCCGCTCCTCACCTCTGACAAGCCCCGTTGCGTTTGCCTTCCCAGCCACGGTTCATGCCTGGCTGACGGGGGCCTGATCTGTTAAATGATAATGATCAGGATTTAATAAGCTGCAATCCTTCGCGTGTCCACCAGATGGCATAAATTCATGAATTGTAATGCAGTATATATTTATACAGTACTGTATATACACAGTATATATATATATATATATATATATATATATATACTGTATAACAACAACCCCTATAAGCTCTAACATACAGTACTGTACACATACAGTACTGTATATCCACATACATAAATGATACTACTGTATGGGCGGCGGGGGCGAGATGTGTTTGCAGCAGAGAGAGATCCGCTGCTCTCTCTCTGCGCAAACATCGGCACATTAAAAATTATTTTAAATACATTTTTATTGATAGTGTACATGTGCAGGGGGTCTCCGGAGCTGAACCGTGTTGGTTTCAGGTCTGGGGACCCCCTGCTCCCCGAGATACAGCCCCCTTTATGAGGTGCCGATATCCCTCTGCTTGGTTTAAAGGTCCCGATCACGTGATCGCGGCCTGTAAACCAAGCAGAGCAGAGGGATACCGACACCCCCTAAAGGGGCCTGTATCTCGGGGAGCAGGGGGTCCCCAGACCTGAAACCAGTGCGGTTCTGCTCTGGAGACCCTCTGCACATGTACAGTATCAATAAAACACATACAGTATACAGTATAAATAAACACTCGTTCTTTACCTTAGCGGCTATGCGCTATGGTAAAGAAGCAGCATTTCTGTATTTTAATAATATTGTACAGTGAGCAGGGGGTTCCCTGAGCCAGAAATTAATGATCAGGGACCCCCCCTGCTCCTGCTCAATATTATTAAAAATACAGAAATGCTGCTTCATTACCATAGCGGATAGCCGCTAAGGCAATGAAGGGGTTAACCCACTGTGCCCACTTTATTGTGTGTAGTGGGGATGGGTGTGGGGGGTATTTGGCCCTTGGTGTGAGTTTAGGACTTGCGGGGGGGTTGCGGGTGCACTTAACCCCTTCACGACCGTAGCAGTTAATACCGCTATGGTCATGAAGGGGTTAAGCCCTCCCGCTACCCCCCCCGCAAGCCCTAAACAAGCACCGTTGGGGCTAATACCCCATTCACCCACCCCCGCTACCCACATTAAAAAGAATACACACACTCAGCAGCCGCCAAAAAATAAATAAATAAATAAATCTAAATAAATAAATGACAATAAATACATTTGAAATACATTTTTATTGATAGTGTAGATGTGCAGGGGGTCTCCGGAGCTGAACCGCGTTGGTTTCAGGTCTGGGGACCCCCTGCTCCCCAAGATACAGCCCCCTTTAGGGGGTGCCGGTATCCCTCTGCTTGGTTTAAAGGGCCCGACCACGTGATCGCGGCCTGTAAACCAAGCAGAGCAGAGGGATACCGGCACCCCCTAAAGGGGCCTGTATCTCGGGGAGCAGGAGGTCCCCAGACCTGAAACCAGTGCGGTTCTGCTCTGGAGACCCTCTGCACATCTACACTATCAATAAAAATGTATTTTAAATGTATGTATTTATATTCATTTATTTATTTATTTATTTAGATTTATTTATTAATTGTGCTGCTGCTGCAAGTCCTAAACTCACACCAAGGGCCAAACACCCCCCTCACCCCCAATAAAAAAAATTCACGCACAGCAGCCCCACAATTAATAAATAAATCTAAATAAATAAATAAATACATGAAGAGAAATAAATATATACTGTATATATATATACTGGATATATATACAGTATATATAATAACAATCCCTATACATATACAGTATATACTGTGTATATATATATACTGTATACATATATATATATATATATATAAATATAGCTGTGTGCTCATCTGCATGTCTTAGGCAGGTCTGCAACCCCGCCTTTCCCCATTATCACCCAGCATACAGCACTTCCACTGCAGCAAGGGATTCTGGGAAATGACATGCAAATGAGCACACAGTGTCACTTTTTGCCTCAATAACCATTTTTAACATGGTTCCCTATAGGCTTAAGCTTGCTGCATGGTCACAGCTTTGAGCACAGCCAGGGTTAAGGTGCATACCCAGAAAACCACCCACAGACAGCTGTTTCGACCTTGATGGGTCTCATCAGTGTGGGGTTGATTTTACTGGGAATGCAAGAGAGGCTATGGGATAGGCTAAACCATAATACTGAGTTAAGTTATGGTGAGTAAAAAAAGTGACAAAAACCCTCCACAGGAAAGCATATATGCAAATATAGCTGTGTGCTCATCTGCATGTCTTAGGCAGGTCTGCAACCCCGCCTTTCCCCATTATCACCCAGCATACATAGATATATATATAGATATATACAGTATACAGTATATATACACACAGATGATGAACCAATATACAAATACATGTAGAATGGTTATCAAAATCATACTGTCCTACAAATAACGCTTCTCTATACAGACAATAATAATAATCCATTTAATAATCCTAACTGATTTTACAATATAAAACATAACATTCCAATCCACACAGTACATTGCATTTACATTGTATAAATGATGCATAAAATCTATGCACCATATACATTCTGCAAATGAATTTTAACAATATAATTGCAAGCTACTCTACCAGTAAATACAAACACTTCCAAACAAGTCAACTATTTTAACCAATCAAGTAAACAAAAATCAATATATACTGTAAGTACCAACCAGAAAACACAATTTAAAACCAAAGCTAACCCTTACAATACCAAGGATTACATCTATCTAATTGTAAAAAACCGTATACATTATACACAGCATTGCAATGTACATGATGAACAATACAGTACATTCCCTGTATCTCCCTGCCTTCAGTGTAATCTGTTTAAAGCCCCCTCCCCCCTAATGTTTCTGTTAAACAGATTACACTGAAGGCAGAGAGATGTAAAGGCCTAAAGGCCTAAAGCCCCCTCCCCCCTAATGTTTCTGTTAAACAGATTACACTGAAGGGAGAGAGATGTAAAGGCCTAAAGCCCCCTCCCCCCATATGTTTCTGTTAAACAGATTACACTGAAGGGAGAGAGATTTTACAGAACACACATTAGGGGGGAGGGGGCTTTAAACAGGTCACACTGAAGGCAGAGAGATGTGTCTGTTACCAGTAAATCTCCCTCCCTGCTGTCAGTGCAGTGTATGTAAATGTGGGGAGGGGGGGGACGACCCAATGTGCATACTGTGTGCACCCTCACCCCCTACCCACATACCGTTACCCCCCCCATCCTGGCCATGGCCCCTCCGCTTCTGCAAAACAGACACAAAAATTAAAACATACAAAGTAATGTCCCCTAACCCCTTAATCACCATAGCGGTTATTAACCGCTACAGTCATGAAAGGGTTAACCCACCCTCACCCACCACTCGGGATGCCTACATACCCTCCCACACTAACCCCCCCCCCCCGTGAGGCCTAACCACCCAGTCAGTACCCACAAGGGAGGCCTACCCACATACCGTTGGGGAAACACCCCACCCCCAGTACCCACAATAAAAACAGTACAATGACCCACAATAAACAGCATTATATTTATTAAATACATTACCCACCCCCTGTGCCCCCCCCATAAATACAAGATTTATCCTTTTACATACAGGGTTCATAACGCAGCCCCACGCTAGTCCCCGGTGGGCTGGCAGGGCACCTGGACAGACCTACAGTTTACCAGCAGCCCTTTTTACACAGGCTCTGGAGGCCTGCTGGTGGATCCTGCCAGAACCATGCCACCCAGGTGGTCTCCTTGGGTCACCGTGGGCCACAATTGGGTCTCCACGGTAGGCCCAAGGATGTCTGGGAGCCCCGGGTCAAACCCACAGGTGTCTGCGGGGCCTCGGGTGGTTCCCTCGGGGGTCTGGGGAACTCACGGGTGCTCACTATGGGTCCGCGGTGCCCCCACAGAAGTGGGACCACACATCATCATCCCCGCACCTACGGGTCGGCGGTGCCCCCACAGAAGTGGGACCACACATCGTCATCCCCGCAGACTACGGGTCCGTGGTGCCCCCACAGAAGTGGGACCACACATCATCATCCCCGCATGTGTCACCCATGGAACCACCAGCCTGATACCCTTGGGATACCCGAGGAAACCCACAGGTGGTCTCCAGAGGCCCCACGCAAAACCACGGAATCAAACCCTGAATATAAAAAAAATAAACCTGGCCTATACATTCAATACATACACCCTCCCCCCCAACACCTACAGTACAATAATGTGCAAAATAACTATTATCCAGATATGGATAATAGATGAATTGCCCATTATTAAAAACATTAACTAGCATATACAAATAAATAAAGTACTACTGGCCTCATCAATACGAAGTGTCCGTTGCCAGCAAAATCCTTGTCTTGTCCACAACATACATAGCAAATACAAAGCCAATACATTGCCAATCATGCAACTATATATATATATATACTGTATATATATACAGAGAGAAAGAGAGAGAGATATATACAGTATATATATATATATATATATATATATATATATATATACACACGTTATATACACACCCATGATAAACCAATATACAGTACAAATAAATGTAGAAGGGTTATCAAAAGCATACTGCCCTACAACCAAGTAAACAAAAATCAAAAGCCAATACATTGCAATTACATTCAGATATCAATTAACCCCTTAAACACCTTATCAAAAAAAATGATGACGTCACTTAAAGGGAATGAAAGCACAGCCAATCAGAATGGCTTTGCTTCAATTGCCTTTAAGATGACGTCATGAAAAAGCACATGGCCGCCCTCACATGGTATGGTAGCCAATCAGAGTAGGGATGGAGTTCCCACGCTCTGATTGGCTACCATACCATGTGATCATTTGATGTCATCATTTTTTTTTTGTCGGCCAAAACACATGGTTTTCACGGTCCAATCAGGACCGTGGGAACCATGACGCAAAATGTGACGTCATAGGCCTTTAAAAGCCTATGTCGTCTCATTTTTAAGCCAGACTCCGCGGAGGAAGGACCTCCGTCAAAGAAAGAAGACCAGGGAGTGGCCGCAGATGGGGAGAAGACCCCGCCCCGCCCCGCTGGAAGGAGATAGAAGAAAGAAGAACACAGATGAAGATGGATTACAGATAGAAGACCCGTGGATTGATTTGGATTTTTAGTTTAATGTTTATTATTTTCTGGTTTATTATTTTATGGGTTCCTGATCGTGGATTGGTTCGTGAGTAAGCTGCGCAACGGGAGTCGGTGTGGGCAAGTAATGGTAAGTGAACTACAGTAAAGAAATGTATTTTATTTAACTTGTTAATTTTTTCAAAAGGTTTTTTAACATGTGTATTTTGTTTTGTGGTATATCATTTCTTGCGACTGTATGTATGTATGTATATATGTCTAGAGCGATATATACATACAGTACAGTACAGGGTAAGAAATGATGTTGTTTTAAAAGCTGGATTAGATGTGTTTTAAATAATTTTGTGTATGCTGCTACAGTATGCTTTATTGTGTGTTTAAAGTATTTTAAAATTAGATAGATGTATTCCTTGGTATTGTATTGTGTGTTTGAGGAAGGTCAGCGATAGCCTTGGTTTGTAAAGGTTGTATTTTTGTCGGTACTTATATTTTTTCAAAGGCTTAATTGTTCTGCTCTAGGCGTGAATTTGTTAATGGTTTTATTGTTCGGGATCTAGTGTGAATTGTTTAAAGATGTAAATAATGATTGCTAATTGAGTTTTGTTTACTTGGTTGATTAATTTGCAGAATGTATATGGTGCATAGATATTTAGGCATCATTTATATTGGAATGTAAGTTGTTTAAATGGCTTTTCAGAGGTTTAGTGATGATTTAGATTGAGAGATCAGTTATGAATATTAAAGGAAATTGATTTTAATTTAGTGTGTATGTATGGAGAAGTGTTTGGTTGTAGGACAGTGCTTTTGATAACCCTTCTACATTTATTTGTACTGTATATTGGTTTATCATGGGTGTGTACAGTATATAACGTGTGTATACTGTATATATATATACTGTATATCTCTCTCTCTCTCTCTCTCTCTCTGTCTCTCTGTATATATATACAGTATATATATATAGTTGCATGATGAAGCCACAGTACAAATTCATGGGTGAGGGTGGGTATCGGGCCTGTGTGGCTTAACCCCTTAATCACCTTTGCGGTTATTATCTGATAAGGTGTTTAAGGGGTTAATTGATATCTGAATGTAATTGCAATGTATTGGCTTTTGATTTTTGTTTACTTGGTTGTAGGGCAGTATGCTTTTGATAACCCTTCTATATTTATTTGTACTGTATATTGGTTTATCATGGGTGTGTATATAACGTGTGTATATATATATATATATATACTGTATATATCTCTCTCTCTTTCTCTCTGTCTCTCTGTATATATATACAGTATATATATATATATAGTTGCATGATGAAGCCACAGTACAAATTCATGGGTGAAGGGTGGGTATCAGTCCTGTGTGGCTTAAACCCCTTAATTACCTTTGCGGTTATTTTCTGATAAGGTGTTTAAGGGGTTAATTGATATCTGAATGTAATTGCAATGTATTGGCTTTGTATTTGCTATGTATGTTGTGGACAAGACAAGGATTTTGCTGGCAACGGACACTTCGTATTGATGAGGTCAGTAGTACTTTATTTATTTGTATATGCTAGTTAATGTTTTTAATAATGGGCAATTCATCTATTATCCATATCTGGATAATAGTTATTTTGCACATTATTGTACTGTAGGTGTTGGGGGGGAGGGTGTATGTATTGAATGTATAGGCCAGGTTTATTTTTTTTACATTCAGGGTTTGATTCCGTGGTTTTGCGTGGGGCCTCTGGAGACCACCTGTGGGTATCCTCGGGTATCCCAAGGGTATCAGGCTGGTGGTTCCACGGGTGACACATGCGGGGATGATGATGTGTGGTCCCACTTCTGTGGGGGCACCACGGACACGTAGTCTGCGGGGATGACGATGTGTGGTCCCACTTCTGTGGGGGCACCGCCGACCCGTAGGTGCGGGGATGATGATGTGTGGTCCCACTTCTGTGGGGGCACCGCGTACCCGTAGTGAGCACCCGTGAGTTCCCCAGACCCCCGAGGGAACCACCCGAGGCCCCGCAGACACCTGTGGGTTTGACCCGGGGCTCCCAGACATCCTTGGGCCTACCGTGGAGACCCAATTGTGGCCCACAGTGACCCAAGGAGACCACCTGGGTGCCATGGTGCTGGCAGGATCCACCAGCAGGCCTCCAGAACCTGTGTAAAAAGGGCTGCTGGTAAACTGTAGGTCTGTCCAGGTGCCCTGCCAGGCTAACGGGGACTAGCGTGGGGCTGCGTTATGAACCCTGTATGTAAAAGGATAAATCTTGTATTTATGGGGGGGCACAGGGGGTGGGTAATGTATTTAATAAATATAATGCTGTTTATTGTGGGTCATTGTACTGTTTTTATTGTGGGTACTGGGGGTGGGGTGTTTCCCCAACGGTATGTGGGTAGGCCTCCCTTGTGGGTACTGACTGGGTGGTTAGGCCTCACGGGGGGGGGTTAGTGTGGGAGGGTATGTAGGCATCCCGAGTGGTGGGTGACGGTGGGTTAACCCCTTCATGACTGTAGCGGTTAATAACCGCTATGGTGATTAAGGGGTTAGGGGACATTACTTTGTATGTTTTAATTTTTGTGTCTGTTTTGCAGAAGCGGAGGGGCCATGGCCAGGATGGGGGGGGGGTAACGGTATGTGGGTAGTGGGTGAGGGTGGTTAGACCTCACAGTATGCACATTGGGTCCCCCCCCCTCCCCACATTTACATACACTGCACTGAAAGCAGGGAGGGAGATTTACTGGTAACAGAAACATCTCTCTGCCTTCAGTGTAATCTGTTTAAAGCCCCCTCCCCCCTAATGTGTGTTTCTGTAAAATCTCTCTCCCTTCAGTGTAATCTGTTTAACAGAAACATTAGGGGGGAGGGGGCTTTAGGCCTTTACATCTCTCTCCCTTCAGTGTAATCTGTTTAACAGAAACATTAGGGGGGAGGGGGCTTTAGGCCTTTAGGCCTTTACATCTCTCTGCCTTCAGTGTAATCTGTTTAACAGAAACATTAGGGGGGAGGGGGCTTTAAACAGATTACACTGAAGGCAGGGAGATACAGGGAATGTACTGTATTGTTCATCATGTACATTGCAATGCTGTGTATAATGTATAAGGTTTTTTACAATTAGATAGATGTAATCCTTGGTATTGTAAGGGTTAGCTTTGGTTTTAAATTGTGTTTTCTGGTTGGTACTTACAGTATATATTGATTTTTGTTTACTTGATTGGTTAAAATAGTTGACTTGTTTGGAAGTGTTTGTATTTACTGGTAGAGTAGCTTGCAATTATATTGTTAACATTCATTTGCAGAATGTATATGGTGCATAGATTTTATGCATCATTTATACAATGTAAATGCAATGTACTGTGTGGATTGGAATGTTATGTTTTATATTGTAAAATCAGTTAGGATTATTAAATGGATTATTATTATTGTCTGTATAGAGAAGCGTTATTTGTAGGACAGTATGATTTTGATAACCATTCTACATGTATTTGTATATTGGTTCATCATCTGTGTGTATATATACTGTATACTGTATATATCTATATATATATATATACAGTGTTCGACAAACCTATACATTTGCTCGCCCCGGGCGAGTGGATTTAACCCCCGGGCGAGTAAATATTGGCCCAAGCAGCACACGTTTGGTACTAGGTGGCGAGTAGATTTTTTTGTGTGGCGAGTAGATTTTTGGGTGATTTGTCAACCACTGTATATATATATATATATACAGTGCTTGACAAATCACCCAAAAATCTACTCGCCGAACAAAAAAATCTACTCGTCACCTAGTCCCACCCCAACCCCGCCCCTAGTCCCCCTACCCCGCCCCTAGTCCCGCCCCTACCCCGCCCCTAGTCCCGCCCCTAGTCCCGCATTTAAAAAAAACCCTAAATGAAATAAATTGAATAAATTTCTAGTAAGAACATTCGTTTTTGACATAAGTTTATTTATTGTATTACATTATACTACAATTAGTCCTTGTTACGTGTGTGTGTGTGTATGTGTGTATAAATGTCGAATCTAGAAAAAAAAGCCAGGTGTGAATGACTAGTTTCCTGCACCCCTTAACTAGTGCCTGGACGTCCCCGCTTCACAATATTTAAAGCAGCAATCCCGCCTGGGATCTTACCTGATCCGCAGTCCCTCAATGTCCAGGTACCCTCACTCCTGCAATGTTATACATTGGAGGGAATGTGTTCCCTACCTGTCTTCTGGGTTAGGGGGGGTTCCGATGTCTTCCGTGTGAAGCTTGAGTCAGATCTGGAAGAAAGCAGTATAGGTTATTTCGGTGTAGTATACGGCAGTTAAGATATACAGGGTAAATAAAATATCCAGATTGTGAGACAGAGAGAGGGTGAGAGAGATGGTGAGACGGAGAGAGGGTGAGAGAGAGGGTGAGAGAAAGAAGGTGAGAGAGACGGAGAGAGAGAAGGTGAGAGACGGAGAGAGAAGGTGAGAGAGACGGAGAGAGGGTGAGAGAGACGGAGAGAGGGTGAGAGAGACGGAGAGAGGGTGAGAGAGACGGAGAGAGGGTGAGAGAGAGGGTGAGATAGACGGAGAGAGGGTGAGAGAGATGGAGAGAGGGTGAGAAAGAGACGGAGAGAGGGTGAGAGAGAGACGTAGAGAGGGTTTGAGAGAGACGGAGAGAGGGTGAGAGATAGGGTGAGAGAGACGGAGAGAGGGTGAGAGAGAGGGTGACTGGGTGAGAGAGGGGCTGAGAGAGGGGTTGAGAGAGACGGAGAGAGGGTGAGAGAGACGGAGAGAGGGTGAGAGAGACACGGAGAGAGGGTGAGAGAGAGGGTGAGAGAGACGGACAGGTGAGAGACAGAGAGAGGGTGACTGTGGGGGTTGGGGTGACTGGGTGGGGTGATTGGGGTGTGGGGTGATTGGGGGGTAGGGTGATTGGGGGGCTGGGGTGACTGACTGGGTGTTTGGGTGGGGTGACGGGGTGGGGTTATTGGGGGGTTGGGGTGACGGGGTGTCTGACTGGGTGGGGATTACTGACTGACTGGGTGGGGTGACTGGGCGACTGGGCACAGGGCAGGGGGGTGGGATGACTGACTATGACTGACTGGGTGGGGGGGGGATGACTGACTGGGTGGGGGGATGAATCACTGGGTGTGGGGGGTGACTGACTGGGTGGGGGGATGACTGACTGGGTGGGGGCATGACTGACTGGGTGGGGGGATGACTGACTGGGTGGGGGGATGACTGATTGGGTGGCGTGGGGGGGTACTTCTGGTGTCCTACATGTTCTCTCTCTCTCTCTCACACACACACACTCTCATACCCATAAACACACTCTCTCATACACACACACACACACACACACACACACACACACACACACACACACACACACACACACACACACACACACACACACACACACACACACACACACACACACACACACACACACACACACACACACACACACACACACACACACACACAAACTCTCCTACCCATACACACACACACACACACACACACACACACACACTCTCCTACCCATACACACACACACACACACACACACACACTCTCCTACCCACACACACACACATACACACACACACACACACACACACACACACACACACACACACACACACACACACACACACACACACACACACACACACACACACACACACACACACACACACACACACACACACACACACACACACACACATACACACACACATACACACACACACACACACACACACTCTCCTACCCATACACACACACACACACACACACACACACACACACACACACACACACACACACACACACTCTCCTACCCATACACACACACACACATACACACACACTCTCCTACCCATACACACACACATACACACACACACACACTCTCCTACCCATACACATACACACACACACACACTCTCCTACCCATACACACACACATACACACACACACACACACACACACACTCTCCTACCCATACACACACACATACACACACACACACACACACACACACACATACACACACACACACACACACACACTCTCCTACCCATACACACACACATACACACACACTCACACACACACGGGATGGGACGGGGAAACACCCTGCTACTACCTGCCGCCCCGCGCGGGCAGCGGGAGCGAGGGGAGGAGGGGGTGTAAGAGAAACACCCGAGCCGCGCGGGCAGCAGGAGGGGGGTGAAGCACCCGAGCCGTGCGGGCAGCAGGAGGGGGGTGAAGCACCCGAGCCGCGCGGGCAGCGGGAGGGGGGTGAAGCACCCGAGCCGCACGGGCAGAGGGAGGGAGGGGGGAAGAGAAAGACATGAGCCGCGCGGGCAGCGGGAGGGGGGTGAAACACCCGAGCCGCGCGGGCAGAGGGAGGGAGGGGGGAAGAGAAAGACATGAGCCGCGCGGGCAGCGGGAGCGCCGAAGGGAGGGGGGAGAAACACCTCTGCTACCTCCCGCGTGGGCAGCGGGAGCGCCGGGGACCGGATGTATCAGTATAAATATTTATTAAAGGCATTAAATTCCCCACACCTCAAGCATGTGTCCACAATCCTCTCCATGACCGGATCAGTGCAGGTCTTGTAAGTAGGAGGTGACACATTTATACAGGAGGATATATAGGAAGAGGAGGAGCAGCAGACGCGCGCGCACCCCCAACCCCCCCCGCCTCCCCATTACTTACCCGTGCAGAGAAGGAAGGGCGGTTTGAAGTCCTGGCAACTCCAAGCCGCGTCACAGCCAGAGGGATTTTTTTTTTTTCGAGCAGGGGATTTTTTTTTTGCAGAGCAGGAGAAAAGCTACTGGCCACGAGCCAATATCCGATCGCAGCTGGCGAGTTGGCGACCGGGTTTGTCGAGCACTGTATATATATATATATATATATATATATATATATATATATATATATATATATATATATATTATATATACAGTATATATATACACAGTATATACTGTATATGTATAGGGATTGTTATTATATATATACTGTATATATATCCAGTATATATACAGTATATATTTATTTCTCTTCATGTATTTATTTATTTATTTAGATTTATTTATTAATTGTGGGGCTGCTGTGCGTGAATTTTTTTTATTGGGGGTGAGGGGGTTGTTTGGCCCTTGGTGTGAGTTTAGGACTTGCAGCAGCAGCACAATTAATAAATAAATCTAAATAAATAAATGAATATAAATAAATACATTTAAAATACATTTTTATTGATAGTGTAGATGTGCAGAGGGTCTCCAGAGCAGAACCGCACTGGTTTCAGGTCTGGGGACCCCCTGCTCCCCGAGATACAGGCCCCTTTAGGGGGTGCCGGTATCCCTCTGCTCTGCTTGGTTTACAGGCCGCGATCACGTGGTCGGGCCCTTTAAACCATGCATAGGGATACCGGCACCCCCTAACGGGGGCTGTATCTTGGGGAGCAGGGGGTCCCCAGACCTGAAACCAACGCGGTTCAGCTCCGGAGACCCCCTGCACATCTACACTATCAATTAAAATGTATTTCAAATGTATTTATTGTCATTTATTTATTTATTTATTTAGATTTATTTATTTATTTTTTGGCGGCTGCTGTGTGTGTGTATTTTTTTTATTGTGGGTAGCGGGGGTGGGTGAATGGGGTATTAGCCCCAACGGTGCTTGTTTAGGGCTTGCGGTGGGGTAGCGGGAGGGCTTAACCCCTTCATGACCATAGTGGTATTAACTGCTACGGTCGTGAAGGGGTTAAGTGCACCCGCAACCCCCCCGCAAGTCCTAAACTCACACCAAGGGCCAAATACCCCCCTCACCCATCCCCACTAAGCACAATAAAGCGGGCACGGTGGGTTAACCCCTTCATTGCCTTAGCGGCTATCCGCTATGGTAATGAAGCAGCATTTCTGTATTTTTAATAATATTGAGCAGGAGCAGGGGGGGTCCCTGATCATTAATTTCTGGCTCAGGGAACCCCCTGCTCACTGTACAATATTATTAAAATACAGAAATGCTGCTTCTTTACCATAGCGCATAGCCGCTAAGGTAAAGAACGAGTGTTTATTTATACTGTATACTGTATGTGTTTTATTGATACTGTACATGTGCAGAGGGTCTCCAGAGCAGAACCGCACTGGTTTCAGGTCTGGGGACCCCCTGCTCCCCCAGATACAGGCCCCTTTAGGGGGTGCCGGTATCCCTCTGCTCTGCTTGGTTTACAGGCCGCGATCACGTGGTCGGGCCCTTTAAACCAAGCAGAGGGATACCGGCACCCCCTAAAGGGTTCTGTATCTCGGGGAGCAGGGGGTCCCCAGACCTGAAACCAATGCGGTTCAGCTCCAGAGACCCCCTGCACATGTACACTATCAATAAAAATGTATTTAAAATAATTTTTAATGTGCCGATGTTTGCGCAGAGAGAGAGCAGCGGATCTCTCTCTGCTGCAAACACATCTCGCCCCCGCTGCCCATACAGTAGTATCATTTATGTATGTGCATATACAATACTGTATGTGTACAGTACTGTATGTTAGGGCTTATAGGGGTTGTTGTTATACAGTATATATATATACAGTATATATACTGCATTACAATTCATTGTAGGGGACGGCTTCAAAGAGAACAGCTCGCAAGCGCCCCCATGTGTATTTACACGGCATTGCAGTATTGCAACCAGCCGGAATAAAATGCTTAAATCCCTGCCGGGAAAATAACGCAATGCACTCTGGCAGAAAACGATCAGAAACCTGAATACACCCGGGTATACCCGAATTCGCGGGACTAGCCGAGCGAGAATAAAGTGTGTCGGTACTGTACATCTTCAATAAAGTGAAAAAATCCTGAAGGGCATCAATACGTAATAATTGTTGCAACATACACAGTCTATCTAGCTATATAAAGCTTTGAATATTATATGTGACAATGTCAATTTACACATAAGAATCACACATTAATATCTTCTTTTTAAGGTAATAACACATCTGTTATATACAGAAATTTATACAATATTAGAGAGCTATTATTACAGTCTAATCACACAGACAAGATATAATTCCACAATATAAGGGATCAAGTTCTATCCGGTGTATAATATGACGCAGAAGGCTGAAATGAAATGGATGAAGCAGGAAAAAGCAAAAGAAGACATCATTAGGTATATACATATTTATAACAGAAAGAGTGCAAGATCTATTTCTGTATTTAGACCTTTGGGGGTAAGTGTTTTTAAACGGTGGATCCAGAATGTCTCCCTTTTGAGCAATTCTGATCCCCTGTCTCCTCCCCTCCAGTGCGGCAGTACATTTTCTATTGCTTTGAACTGCAAGCTTGTGGGTTCACCCTCATGACATTCTGCAAAATGTTTTGGTATATTATGATTCATCAATTTTCTGTTTATACCACTCAGATGTTCGATTATCCTTGTTCGCACAGGCCTAATAGTTTTCCTACATATTGTAACCTGCAGGAACATTCCAAAAGATAAACTACGTAATCTGTCCTGCAGGTCATGAAAGTTTCTATATTAAAACTTTCACCTGTTACGTTAGAAGAGAAATGAGTGTGCTCAGGTAACAGGTGAAAGTTTTAATATAGAAACTTTCATGACCTGCAGGACAGATTACGTAGTTTATCTTCTGGAATGTTCCTGCAGGTTACAATATGTAGGAAAAACTATTAGGCCTGTGCGAACAAGGATAATCGAACATCTGAGTGGTATAAACAGAAAATTGATGAATCATAATATACCAAAACATTTTGTCTGTGTGATTAGACTGTAATAATAGCTCTCTAATATTGTATACGTTTCTGTATATAACAGATGTGTTATTACCTTAAAAAGAAGATATTAATGTGTGATTCTTATGTGTAAATTGACATTGTCACATATAATATCCAAAGCTTTATATAGCTAGATAGACTGTGTATGTTGCAACAATTATTACGTATTGATGCCCTTCAGGATTTTTTCACTTTATTGAAGATGTAATGTGGTGTAAATGAAACGTCATTTTTCCTCCTAACAAATTATAGATTAAAAATAAAGTAAACACATATAATTAATTATTATGATATTCGTAAATCACTTAGTTAATAAAATACTTGCACACATAGAATTAAAAATAAGATTTTATTAGGAAAACATAGTCTCGTCCTGATGTTGGAATCTAAATGACCCCCGTGATAGGCTGCATTTAGTATAATTATCCCTATATATTATCGCTACAGCCAAAACACATTAACATTGTGAAACAATTACTGTTATCCCCTAGTATAATTTCATGCACCTTGTATTATGATAGTTGTTAGTAGGTTATTTTGATAACCAATACACAGAGCACTGGCTCTATTAACTGACCCATTATGAATTAATTATTGAGTCCTAGTTCTCTGGTTTCATTATTTATAAAAGTAACATATTCTAATCATATGCTTAAATATATTTATCCTCCGTGATCAAAAAATACACTTATAGTCTAATTAAATCTCCTCTAATGATGTTTCATGATGTCTAAATATGTATTATATACTCTCATAATGTTATTTGATCGTAATCGAGCTTATTTATTTATTAATGAGTACAGCTTTGCCTAATCAAATTGCACATAGCGCTATGGGCACTGGTCTAATTGTTTTAGATAATTATATTATTGGATAGAATAGGGTATATAAAGGCACCTTCTACCCCAAGCATACACACTCCTGACGAAGCCGGATGCAGTCTATCAAGACTGGGCGAAACGCGTAGAGTGGTGCTTTTTGGACTAGTGGGCGACCTGTAGTTTCCCAAACCTCAGAGCCGTGACATCATACGCACAGAAGGACGCAAAGAGAGGAGCTGCGATTTCACACTGCAGGCGAAGGAGACTTGGAGTATCCAGGGGAGGCGGTGAGAGCTGCGGTGAATCCACTACACACATATATTGTGACAAACGCTTGTTTTAATTTTGCACATTGTAAGTGCGCATTTTTATACCTGTTTTTTATATAAAGTTTATTATCCACCTGATCGCGCTATGTAGTGCTCTTTCCCTTTTTTACATACACTACCATCGTATTGACGAGAGGAGCCTGGAGGGAGATCCACACACCACCTATACCTTATGGGTAGCAGCCCTATCTGCTAAACGCACTCTTACCTCTGACATCTTGTGAGTAGGCATACCATCAGAGCCAAGACTACACCCTATTATTTACCTCATTGCCAATACATCTGCACTTAAATTTTGCACTGTTTTTTCTTTTTTGTTTCCCATATATGCTCCTCCTGGATTGTTTGAGATATATTCCCATGAAGTGCCATAATTCACACCTAAAGTCAGAGTTTCCCTGCCCAGATCCCCATCTGGCAGACTTGGAGATGCCAGCTTTTTAGTGTGGGGTTAAGGAAATGGGTCTCTGACTAGAGGAATGCCAACCCCTGTGGGCAGGTACTATCTTGCTTCCCACGTGAGTTGGCAGAAGGTAATTGGGTCCAGGTAATTGTCATCCAATACTTGAGTCCCAATGTTAGGGATAGAGCCCAAATCCCATAAACGATTGTAAGCTCTATGCCCATTGTCTTCGTTATTTTACCTGAATGATACCTGATGCCTGATGAATTGCTAACCTGAATCCTCGTTATTTCATTGTCCCCTTCCTAAGTAAGTGTATATATTCGTTTGTTTTTTGTCCAACATTGTGTGTCCACCTGTCTTTTACGGAATAAAATCTCTTTATTATATCACAGTAGTATTCTATTCAACCCAGTTTATTTGGTGTATATTATAATCCTGTGGCTACCGTGACAATGATCGTTAACAACAAAATAACTCTGCACTTCCTCCAAACTTGTTTTCCTTAAATTTCCAGAGCCTTCTTCATTTTATTCCCTTCATAATTTATGTTGTGGGTCCACCCGCTGTACATCTCAAAACTGATGTGGTGTTTAAAGATGGACAGGGCATATTTCTGGGCTACACCACCACTTCCGATCTTGTTTTTCTCCCGGATTTGCAGGGTCAGGTCGCTCAAGATGATGTCTGGGAGCATTACAATCCTGGGAGAGGGTGTGCTTCTGGCAGCGGGCGAGTGTAGTTGGTCTGGGAGAATGCTTTCCTCCTGTCGTGGCCTTATCGGGGTTGTCATCTCTTGTCGTGGCCTTACCGGGGTTATCATCTCATCCTCTTCAAGGGCACACAGGTACACGTATTCTGCAGACGGAAGGGGTGAGCGTGGGGGGCCAAATCCTGCTCCTGCGTCGGACATACAGGTACAGGGGCAGGGACTCCAAGCAAAGAATAGATCCCCGCGATGTTCCTCTCCATCTTCTCCATATGCCTATCCATATTCAACATGGTCTCCAAAAGAAGATCAATCTTTTGCACCGTAGAGTTGTCAGGGATTTCGACACAACTTAAAGCATTCAGCATGTGGGCAAATGAGCTGGATCTTGTGCGAGGAGTGCTGTTGATATCTGCGTGGATGGGTGCAGGAGCAGGTGACCTAGGGGTCCCCAGGAGAGCAGCGTCATAGATGGGTGCAGGAGCAGATGACCTAGCGGTTCCCAGGAGAGCAGCGTCGTGGATGGGTGCAGGAGCAGGTGACCTGGGGGTTTCCTGGAGAGCAGTGTCATAGATGGGGGGCTTCCAAATGTTTTGCTTTTTGTGCACGCCAGCGAATTTCTTCTTGACATAAGGCCCAAGGTTCTTAACCTTTGGAGTCTTCGGGAACGTTTTCTTTATTCTCCTTTGGCTTTGGCTTAGGAACAGCTTCCGCCTTTTGCTTTGTCATGGTCGACACGGCAGAAGCAAGCAGGTTCCTGCGTCCATAGAATCGGGGTTGATCCATGGAAGCAGATGGAATATGCATAATGCAGTGTCTGGACAAGGGCAAGTTCAGATAGAGATCAGCGTGTGGGAGGCTATGAAATTTGTGTCACCTTTCATACACTGTGTCCCTATTTGAAATTTTTCGCGGGCATGGACAAGAGGTGCAGCTAATAAAAGTGGGCGTACTGTGTACTAAACCTGTAGAGCGAGGCGGAGGCCCATTAAAGTATAAATACACCATCTATTTTGTTGATTCAATGCACATTGAATACACATCACATATACATTTTTGTGCTTGTATTTTTTTTCAAAATGCAGCGATGCTGATGAAAAAGATTTGATAGGATTTCAGCATGAGAATACGGGATATGTACCAAAAAGGACACCAAATTTTACAGATCCAACGCTGGTTAGTTGCTTCGGACCTCGTTTTAGCAACAAGCACTGTCAGCTATCATGCCCATGGTAAGGCCAAAAGTGTCAAGCAGACCCCGACAGTCACTAGTGAGTAAGTATTTTTGTTTTCTTTACTGTACAGTATGTACTGTAATTACTGGAAAAAACATTATATCTATGGCGCAGGGTCAAACACATATATAAAGAGATAATAAATGTAATATACAACCAGTGGGACGGTGCACTCCGCTGGAACTCTTCCAATGAAGACAGTAATCATGCAAGGGAAACAAAAACAAACATAGTGTAATACGGTAACTAACAGAACACTAAACACTGCTAAACAGACATGTGCTGAGACAAAGGACTGATGATTAAAAAACACATTTAATAAAACAACATTAAAAATGGAAAGGTAACGTCTGCACCTCAGCCACAGTAGAATGCCCGCTTACCAGACACTCAGTGAAAATAGGCAGTGGATATATTAGAGAGTATCCCCTCTCTTGCGGTCCACACCACGTGTCCTGGCGTCTGACCGTGGTGTGGACCGCAAGAGAGGGGATACTGCTTACCTGTTATAAGACGTTACCTGCCTCGGTGGTGATTATATATCACATACTGCTTTATTTACACTTGTATATTGTGAGTGTTTTTAATCCCCCCACCTTTCCTTCCCCATATTAAATGTTACAGTGTTACACTATGGGGCGTGCGCTCTCTGTCTCTTTGTTCTTATAGATTCTGCTTTGGAACTGGTTCTTCCATTTGAGAGCTGCCGTGGACCCCTGGATCCTGTACATTGTCCTGTTGTCATCTTTCAGGACTTACCTTAGGGTTTGGACATTGAACTTGGACTATTTCACGTTATAATTATTGTTATACTAGAGTCTAGAGTGTATATTCTAGTTGTTAATTATTTCACTATTTATGGGATTATTTTAATATGTTTTATTTATTTTTCATAGGTAGTTTTAATCATTCTTATCATTTTCACATATATATTCATTGTTATAAGATTGGCGCTACTTTAATCACTTTTTTTTATATATATATATATATATATATATATATATATATATATATATATATATATACAGTATACACACACACGTAATATTATATCATAATATTATATTTATATAGCGCCAAAAGTGTTCTCAGCGCTTCACAAAGAATACAGTACAGGGAATTATAATAATAGCAGTGTACTAAACAGTTTATTTTAGAGGAATGTTGTGGCCTACTGTAACAAATTGTTGTGTTTTCCTTTACGCTGTAGGGTGACAACGCTTCTGGTTGACCAAATAAGTGAAGAGAATGATGAGAAGTGTGCCACAAGGGTTCAAGAAGACTCTAGAGAAAGTTCACAATATAACCGCATCTGAGACCAGCAGCAGGCAGATGAGACGCAAATTGGGATGGAAATATGGACGTGTAAGGTTAGTACTGGACAGTACAGTAGGTAAAAGTGTGGTTTAACTGTGCAGTACTGTACCTCTAAAATTGTTCCTTGTCATTACAGAGCGTATCCTATGATAAGGGAAGCCAACAAGATCAGAAGAGTGGACCAGGCACAGACATGGATCGAAAGTGGCAAGACTTTTCAGGAAGTCATCTTTACTGACGAGTCAACTGTATCGCTTGAGAGATTTGCCACTTTTGCATTCCACAAAAAAGGACGCATATCTCTGAAGCCGCGTCCCAAGCATTGAGTGAAGCTGCATGTGTGGGGTGCGATCTCTAGACGTGGACCAGGATGCATCATCATCTTACAGCATAGAAGACCTACCACCGCTCACCTGAATAGGTGTAAATAAAGGGTATCAGCCTCTGAACTTAGAAGGTATGGTAACAGTTTTATTAAAATTTCCCTGTGGTTTATTTATTTATTTATAATCGGGTGCAGTGCACCATTGACATGCCCCCTTACTTCGATGTATGTACTTGCAATTGGCTGGATTTTTTAGTTACGCCCACCTCTGAAGGGTTGAAATAGATCACGGAGGCAATGACAAGTTATTCCTCCTTCCCTTGAGAAAGCGTGAACCTGTTGCGCGAAACAGCTGTCAGGTATGATGTCATCACGTTGACGTCCATGAGGAAGTAGCAGGATCAAGCGCCTAACGAATGGGTTGTATGGCTACTTTACGTTGACACATGATTCACACTAGTATCTCTATCAGCATTTAGTACAAGTATAGCCCTCCACCACAATACTTTCATTTTATTTGGCACTGTGACATTGTGTCTTTGGGTACTTTGGTTACTTGTTATGTGTAGGAGTTACTGTACATACTATTCATGGAACAGTGTACCACACATATTGCATACATTGTATATCACTTGCCAGTGCTATCTATGCTCCAGGATACTGAGGTACTCTGATTGCTAATAACTGTGAGCAAAAGCAGGTCCTGTTTTTGAGTACTTTTGACATATATTGCTATAACTGTGAGATACTGGTATCCCCCTCCTGAATGTTATATCAACCCACTGTTATTTCACATTCTTGATTCTCGGTGCTACTGTATATGTACACCACAATATTGCTCATAGATTAGCATACAGTATGGGGATCTATAACATAATAGCACCCAAAGAGGGTAATTTTTCCCATTTGATTTTATATTTGCTACCTATGTGTTTATGCGCCGTTGTTTGTATAACTAATACCATTTTATTATTTTTTGTAAAGGTTGGCTTTTAGTGGTATCCGTCCTCCCACAGAGTTGGGAGCAGCTGCTCCAATTGCTAGTTAAACATACAAGTATTGAACTATTGTCATTATCCCTTTGGACTGAGTGCAGTAAATAGGGTTCAGTTTGGGTGAATCTGCTTTCACCTGTTTTGTTTACACATGCAGCATCATCATCTTGAAGGTAAAATAATGCACAAAGTCACATGTTGTGACCTTATGCACTGTACAAGTGTACAATATTTGGAACACTTTTCTTTTCTTGTTCCAGGAATCATGAATAAAGTATTTTACCAAGGGCAAATAGTGCCCGAGATTGTCGAATACATTACACTTTGTAAGGATTCGGGGAACACGTCCTTTGCGGCTTGTTCCCTCATTACCTGCTGCTGCTGCCTCCGCGGCCACTGTTCCTGCCCATGCGCGCTCCCCGCTCTCATTACAGAGTGCACGCGCACCAGCAGCTCTTTTAGCTGCCGCACCGAACCTGATCCTGCCCCCCACACGTGTCGCGCGGCGCGCACACGCGATGACGTGCGACGATCCCCAGCTGCGTGGCAAGTCTCTCTTCCCTGCCTTGTTGCCTGCAACCTTTCCCAGTTCCACTGGGGCTGTGCCTCCACTCCGCCTTCTGTCCCCATTGGCCAGTCCTGCCTTTAAATACTCCCTGCTTTCTCCTATGCTTTGCTCAGCATAATCCTATGTAGCCTCGTGAAGCTCACTTCGTTTGTGCAGGGCGCTCTCCTTTGCAGTTAACCTCTTGTGTACCGACTCAGCTTGTTTGTGGACCCTTCTGGATTTTGGACTTTGGCACACCCTCGACTACGGTGCTCTCTCCAATCCCAGATCACGGTTTACAGACACCTACTGTCCTGTCTTCTCCAATCCCAGAACTCGGCAAGTATACCACATGTCCTACACTCTCCAAACCAGACCAGGCTACGCTAAACTATCCGCCTTCCAGGCACGCCTCCGCTGCTGCGGGTGTGTGGTGTTATACCTTCCCACCTTAGTGCCAGGGTCTTGTCTTGTTTGTGGGCAGCGCGAGTGTTACAGTATGCTGAGCCCAACAAACATAGACCCCCCTGAGGTGGGCCAAGCCCTGTCCTCTATTTCCGTGCATGTCCAGCGTTTGGACAACCAAGTAACCACCTTGGCTCAAAATGTCGCTACAATTTCGCTGCATCAGTCTAGGTCTCGAATTCTCAGTCCTTCAACCTTGTGACCCTCTAGTCCGGAGCCCAATGTACCTCTGGAGCCACATCTCCCTACTCCCAATCGCTATGCTGGTGACCCACATGGGTGTCGAGGATTCTTAAACCAATGTGATATTCAATTTGAATTAACTCCCTCTCGCTTCTCTTCCGACAGAGCTAAAGTGGCTTATATTATTGCACTCTTGACTGGCTATGCACTGTCCTGGGCTTCTCCCACCTGGGAACTGAGACCCAAACTTACACAAGATTTCGCTAAGTTCAAGAAAGAGAATTCAAGCAGGTGTTTGATACCCCTGGTCATAAAGTTACTGCTGCATCTTCTTTGTTTCATATTTCCCAGGGCCACAGGTCTGTTGCCAAGAATGCCCTGGAGTTCCGGACCATCGCTGCGGACACGAGCTGGAACGAGGTGGCTGTGAGGATTCACCATCCTAGTGGCCAAGGACCGTCTCCTCCCCTCACTGGTCCTCTGGTGACAGACACACAAGATGTGCTTTCCTCTGGTCCTGTGACGCGCGTGCGCAGACCTTGCGCAGTCTGTTCCCGGCATCTGCGGACCCTGACCCGCCCCTCGCCTGGGTATACGATGCGGGCACTCATCCAGCCTCCCTGCTGATGCGAGCGGTAAGCCCCGCCACCGCTCTGTTGATCAACAGTACCAGCGTGGCAGTGACGCGTGCTCCAGGCTCCGCCCCCGCCCTTGACGTCACGCAGAACCGGCGTGGGCGTATCACTCGCTCTAAGCCCTGCTGTAAGGAATCGGGGGCCACGTCCCTTGCGGCGTGACCCCTCCTTACCCACTACCAGTACTGCAGCGGCTGCTGCCCCTGCCCCCCGCCGTCTGCCCCCCTCTGCCGTCGCCATCTTGGATTCAGGCACTGGTGTTACAGACCCTCAGCTGGGCTCTACTATTTCCTTGTCTCTCAGCCATTCACGAGCAGCTCCTCGACACGCCTCCGCCATGCCCCTCGTTCGGATTGGTCACTGTCGCTTTAAATATCCGGCTGTGACTTCACTTCCTTGCTCTGCATAGCTCCTTGCTTCCTGTGTAGCCTGGATACTGTGTCGTGCTCCTGTTTGTCTTTTCTCCTACAGATTTGAACCGGCTTGTCTGACTTACCCCTCTGGCTCCCGACTTCAGCTTACCCATCACGATTCTTACCTCTCAGACCCTTGGACACGGAAACGGATTTAAACTACGGAACTCTCTATACTCCTGAACTCGGCAAGTACAACGACTATTCTAAATCTTAACCCAGGCCTGGCCACGCTACAACCACATCCCGGACCCGCTCCCTCTGCTGTCGGTGTGTATATTCAACATCCCACCTCAGTACAGGGGACTGGCCTGGTCTATGGGCTGCACAGCGTGACATTATGCAGAGCCCAACAGAAACAGACCTGACTGAGGTGGGCCAACTAATCAGGGGACTCGCGCAATGCATTGATACTTTGGGAAATCAGATCACAAGCCTGGTAATGCAGCTTTCCCAGCTTTCACTACAGCCTATTCCGGCCCCAGCCGCGCAGGGTGGCGACCGGCCATCAGAACTCAGGATTCCTACGCCTAAAGCATATGCGGGTGACACTCTAGCCTGTCGTGGGTTTTTGAATCAATGTGAAATACAGTTTCAGATTTCTCCCAGCCTGTTCCCCACCGGACGCACCAAGGTAGCCTATGTTTACTCTCTTTTAACAGGGGACGCCTTGGCATGGGCCTCTCCCATCTGGGAGTTGCGTGCGGAAACCACCCAGGATTACCAGCTCTTTCGCCAAGAATTCCAGCAGGTATTTGATATTCCCGCCCGCAGAGATACTGCTGCTGCTTCTCTTGTTCAATTGTCTCAAGGTCGTAGGTCCGTAGCCAAATATGCATTGGAATTCCGGACTGTCGCGGCGGAGACGCATTGGAACCAAGAAGCCCTTATTGCTGTGTTTTGACAAGGTTTGTCCGACTCTATAAAGGATGAACTTGCAGTTCAGCCCAGGCCCCAGGGATTGGAGGAATTGATCGCAATATGCATACGAGTGGATCAGCGCCTTCAACAGCGCCGTCATGAATGCCAGCGTCCCAGAATTTTCTCTTCTGACCCTATTCTTCCCAGATCCTTCCCAGCTATTCATCCTGTTCTAGACACTGTGGAACCCATGCAGATTGCCAGTCAAGAGTTCCGTAATACCGACAGGACTGCCGATAGAACCCATGACCGGACTGCCGAAAGGGCTCGTCGCCGGAATGAGGGCCTTTGCTACTATTGTGGATCTCCTGAACATACGGTACGTTTTTGTCCTTTAAGGCCCAAAGAACAAACACGACCAATGGGGCAAGAGGGACTCATTTTGGGGTCAATATCTTCTCACCCTATCTCTGAAGAGGAACTCCCTAAGAGAATTATGCTTCCAGTTTCGCTTAAAGGTCCGAATTTTCGCGTAACCACAGCCGCTTTTCTTGATTCAGGATCCGGTGGTAACTTTGTGGATCAAGATTTTGCTACTCTTAACAAGATTCCACTCATCGCTAAGAAATCGCCGATTGGCCTCGAGGCTATTGATGGTCGTCCTTTGCAACCTGCCTTTATCACGTTAGAGACTCTTCCTCTCACCCTTTCTGCCGGTACTCATACCGAAATCATATCCTTTGACGTGATGCACTCTCCTGCCGTTCCAGTTATCCTAGGATTACCCTGGCTACATCAGCACAACCCACGCATTGATTGGAGGGATGGCAAGACAATTCAGTGGGAGCCAGAGTCAGATGCCTCACCATTGCCGGTCATTTCTCCTACCACAGTCCTCGCGGGAGTGGAAACGCCCCCGGCTAATGTTTCCGCTCTTCCTGAAGCATATGCGGATTTCATCGACGTGTTTAGCAAGACACAATCGGAGGTTCTACCTCCTCACAGACCTTATGATTGCCCCATTAATCTGGTTCCAGGCGCTGTTCTTCCGAAATGTAAGTCCTACCCCTTGTCTCTCCCTGAAACTGAAGCCATGGCAGCATACATCAAAGAAAACCTTGAAAAAGGATTCATTCGTAATTCTTCGTCCCCCGCTGGTGCCGGTTTCTTTTTTGTCAAAAAGAAAGATGGATCCCTGAGACCATGCATTGATTACCGAGGGCTCAATCTCATCACAGTCAAGAATCGATACCCCCTTCCGCTGATCTCCGAACTTTTTGATAGGCTTCAAGGGGCAAAAAAAATTTCCAAGCTAGACCTCCGAGGAGCTAACAATCTTGTTCGCATCCGAGAAGGCGATGAATGGAAGACTGCCTTCAATACCAGAAGCGGCCACTACGAATATCTTGTAATGCCCTTCGGTTTATGTAATGCTCCTGCTGTTTTTCAGGATTTCATGAATGATGTATTCCGTGATGTTCTCAACTCTTTCGTAATTATCTATCTGGACGATATCCTAATTTTTTCTAAAAATCTTCAAGATCATGTCCAGCATACCAGGCTCGTTCTCGCTCGCCTTCGTGTCAATAATCTCTACGCTAAGCTCGAGAAATGTCTTTTTCATCAAACCTCTACTGCCTTCTTAGGCTATATAATTTCTGATAAAGGATTTTCAATGGACCCTGAAAAACTTAAGGCTGTTTTGGATTGGCCTCAGCCCAACTCTCTCAAAGCCATCCAGCGTTTTTTGGGCTTCTCCAATTACTATAGGAAATTCATCCGAAATTTTTCCACCACTATGGCTCCTATTACGGCCCTTACCAAGAAGGGAGCTGACCCGTCTGTATGGCCTCCGCAGGCCGTCTCGTCCTTCGAAACCCTGAAACAAGCTTTCGTCTCGGCACCCATCCTGCGACATCCCGATGTTAGTCTTCCTTTTACTTTAGAAGTTGATGCATCTGATTGTGGTGCAGGCGCCATCCTGTCCCAGAGATTCTTCCCTCAAGATAAGCTTCATCCATGCGGTTTTTTTTCAAAGAAGTTTTCGCCAGCTGAAAAGAACTATGATGTTGGCAATAGAGAGCTCTTGGCTATCAAGATGGCCTTACAGGAATGGAGACATCTCCTGGAAGGTTTCCGCGAACCTATCTCTATATTGACCGACCATAAAAATCTTCTGTATATCGAAAATGCACGTCGTCTGGGGTCTCGTCAAGCTCGCTGGGCACTATTCTTCTCAAGATTTAATTATACTCTGTCTTATATTCCTGGTCCCGACAATTTTCTCCGGAGGAAAGATCCGAAGAGACCCCTGAAACTATTGTACCCTCTAAGTTTATCATTTCCGCCAACTCATTTGACATTCTCGAAAAGATCGTTGAAGCTCAAACACAAATTCCGAGTGGTCTAGAGGTACCGGAAGGAACTCTTTATGCCGCACCCAGGTTTCATCAAAAGATATTAGAATGGGGTCACTCTGTCCGTTCAGCCGGCCACCCCGGCTTCAAAAGAACTTTGGATCTTATCAAGCGTACTTTTTGGTGGCCTAATATGGCAAAGATGGTTCATGAATTTACTAGTGCTTGTCCAGTATGCGCACAAAACAAGACTCTTCATCAAAGACCCTCAGGCTTGCTCATGCCCTTGCCAGTACCTGAACGTCCATGGTCACATATTTCAATGGATTTCATTGTGGATCTACCCCCTTCCAGAGGGATGAATACCATTTTGGTCATCGTTGACCGTTTTTCAAAACAGGCCCACTTTGTTCCACTCAAAGGACTTCCCTCCTCGCCCACCCTAGCTGATATCTTCACCAAGGAGGTGTTTCGCATCCATGGGATACCTACTTCCATAGTCTCGGACCGAGGCACGCAATTTATATCAAAATTTTGGCGGGCTTTCTCCAAGAGGCTTGGCATGGCGCTATCCTTCTCGTCAGGCTATCACCCCCAGACTAATGGGCAAACAGAAAGACTAAATCAAACGCTTGAACAATACCTGCGGTGTTTTATTTCCGATTCCCAGGATAATTGGGTTGACCTGCTACCTTGGGCAGAATTTGCAACCAATTCACTTCGTAATGAATCCACGCATGAACCAATCTCAAACATTCCGATAGGAGTGCCGGCGGCTGATGAACGGGTAACTACTCTTCAGAAGTCATGGATCAAGATTCAGTCCGCGCTTCTTAGCGCCGCTCAGAAATTCAAGTCTCAGGCAGACCACCGTCGTCAACAGGCCCCTAATTACAAGCCAGGGGACCGAGTTTGGCTTTCGTCTAAGAATATCAAGTTGAAGTCTCCGACCCCGAAATTAGCACCTCGATTCTTAGGGCCTTTTCTGATCCAGGAACAAATTAATCCTGTGGCATTTCGTCTGCAACTTCCGTCTTCCATGAGGATTCCAAACGTATTCCACGTTTGCCTGCTCAAGCCATTCGTCCAGAGCAAATGGTTCCCTGCTAAGACCCATAGACCCAAACCAGTCACGGTCCAAGGACAACCTGAATTTGAAATCCAGACAATCATGGATTCTCGTGTATCCAGAGGAAAGATACAATTCCTTGTTCACTGGAAGGGTTATGGTCCAGAGGAACGCTCTTGGGTACCCAAGGAGGACATCCATGCCCCAGTTCTCTTGGACCGCTTTCACAAGAAATTTCCGCAGAAGCCTTGGATGGATCGTCCTGAGGTCGATCCTGAAGGGGGGTGTACTGTAAGGAATCGGGGGCCACGTCCCTTGCGGCGTGACCCCTCCTTACCCACTACCAGTACTGCAGCGGCTGCTGCCCCTGCCCCCCGTCGCTACCCATGCCGCCGCCCAGTGCATACCTTGAACTCTGCCGTCGCCATCTTGGATTCTGGCACTGGTGTTACAGACCCTCAGCTGGGCTCTACTATTTCCTTGTCTCTCAGCCATTCACGAGCAGCTCCTCGACACGCCTCCGCCATGCCCCTCGTTCGGATTGGTCACTGTCGCTTTAAATATCCGGCTGTGACTTCACTTCCTTGCTCTGCATAGCTCCTTGCTTCCTGTGTAGCCTGGATACTGTGTCGTGCTCCTGTTTGTCTTTTCTCCTACAGATTTGAACCGGCTTGTCTGACTTACCCCTCTGGCTCCCGACTTCAGCTTACCCATCACGATTCTTACCTCTCAGACCCTTTGACACGGAAACGGATTTAAACTACGGAACTCTCTATACTCCTGAACTCGGCAAGTACAACGACTATTCTAAATCTTAACCCAGGCCTGGCCACGCTACAACCACATCCCGGACCCGCTCCCTCTGCTGTCGGTGTGTATATTCAACATCCCACCTCAGTACAGGGGACTGGCCTGGTCTATGGGCTGCACAGCGTGACACCTGCCCTCTGACCTCTGTGTCACATGCGGGCTGCAAGCAACCTCCTACCTGATCAGGCTGCATCATAAGGCACACCTGTGTGCACCAGCAGCTTATTGGGTTCCACTTTCTGGTTCCACCCCTGCTGGCTATTGGAGCCTCCTCCTTTATATACCCTTTATATACCCTTTATATACCCTTCACTTGCAGCTTACCTTTGCTGAGCATAGTCAGTGTGATGCCGTGCCTTGCTGCATTCTGTTCCTGATACCTTGCCTTGTCTGCCTGATTAACCCTTTGTTGCCTGAACCCTGCTAGTTACTTGGACTCCGCTTCTCTCTACTCCTGATTCGGCTTGTGTTGACTTTCTCCTATCCTGAACCTGGCTACGTACCCCGACGATCCGCTACCCTCCAACCCTGAACATTGCTACGCACTTCGACTATCCGCAATTATCCTCTCCTGAAACCGGCAAGTACCTCACTTATCTCACATCTCCAATCCTGACCTGGCCTAAACGACTACTCTCGGCCTGGTTGAGCTTCGTTTGTGGTGAGCTATGCGTTACAGAGGCTTTATCTGCAGCCTTCTGTCAGGGACTTTCGGAGACTCTGAAGAATGAGTTAGCAGCCCAGGAAAGACCCTCCGCACTAGAGGACCTGATAGCCCTATGTATTCGGGTGGATCAACGCCTTCAGGAAAGGCGACTGGAATGCCATCATGCTCGCTCACTCCCTTCTATGCCTTCTATACGCAGTCCTACTCCCACCATTCTCCAAGCTCTTGAGGCCCTAGAACCCATGCAGTTACGCTGGCGACACACTTTATTCGAGCTCGGCTAGTCCCACGAATTCGGGTATACCCGGGTGTATTGAGGTTTGTGACTGTTTTCTGCCCGAGTGCATTGAGTTATTTTCCGGCAGGGATTGAAGCATTTTATTCCCGCTGGCTGCAATACTGCACAGTACATATATATATACTGCATTACAATTCATGAATTTATGCCATCTGGTAGACACGCGAAGCATTGCAGCCTATTAAATCCTAATCATTATCATTTAACAGATCAGCCGCCCATCAGCCAGGCATGAACCCAGGCTGGGAAGGCAAATGCAACGGGGCTTGTCAGAGGTGAGGAGCGGCGCATTCCAGGTATCTGCCAGGTACATACCGGGTATTTGCTCGAATAAAGTGTGTCGGTGCAGTAGGAAGTCATCAACTCTCCTATTTTTTTTTTTATATAACTTCAAGTAACTCTCCTATTCTGAGAAACAACGTCAGAAGAATGAGGGCTTGTGTTTCTACTGTGGTCTACCTGGACATCTGGTGCGCCGCTGTCCTACGGAGCCGGGAAACACCAACACCCAATGAGGTATGGGGAAATCTCATTGGGTACTATTTCTTCTTCTCCCCCTACTAAGGGAAGACTACAGAAAAGGATTATGCTTCCGATCTTCCTCGAGGGTTCTGACTTCCGTGCATCCGTGTCTGCTTTTGTCGACTCCGGGTCTGGGAGAAACTTTGTGGATCAGGATTTCGCCAACAAGCACAACATCCCTATGATACAGAAGTCCGTACCCGTCGTTCTCGAGGCCATTGATGGAAGACCTCTCCAGCCAGCCTTCATTACTTTGGAGACACTTCTTTTTTCCCTCTACACGAAGAATGGTCATAAAGAGGAAATTTCCTTGTATGTAATTCACTCCCCTGCGGTGCAGGTAATCCTTGGTCTATCTTGGCTCCAATGCCACAATCCCCAGATAGACTGGACTGATAACAAGCCTATACAGTGGGATCAAGTTGCTAAGAGTCCTTCTACGCCCCCCGTACAAGTCGTTGCCAGCCTAGAGACCACCAAACCTGCTAACCCTTCTCTTCCTGTAATATATTCAGAGTTTCTTGACGTGTTTGATAAGGTTTGCTCTGAGGTTCTGCCCCCTCATCGTCCCTTTGACTGCCCTATTGATCTTTTGCCCGGTGCCATCCTTCTCAAAGCTAGGTCTTATCCTTTATCACGCCCGGAGACTAAGACCATGTCCGATTATATTCAAGAGAATTTAATGAAGGGCTTTATAAGAAATTCCACTTCCCCTGCCGGCGCAGGGTTCTTTTTCGGTAAGATGAAGGATGGCTCCCCGAGTCGAGGGTGTAGGCTCATGGCAACGACCAGACTGCAGCTCCGGCCGGCGGCTGAATCTGTACATGTAACTTGTATAATGTTAACATCTGATTTTCTAATGAACTGACTCTACTACTCTTGGTCTCTCGCTCCCTATATTTGTGCCCTAGGTCCAGATGAACTCCCTGGTTTTAACTGTGGGCATTAACGGTAACTTCTAACTTTAATCTTAGATTCTAACCTCTGGTACAAAAAGTTCGTCCAGCACTGTATTTTTAGAAAAATTACATATAGGCGTATATTATACTGTGTACTGAGGGACAGAGGAGATCCCATATGAATAGAACAATTAGCTACTCCTATTTTCACTGAGAGAGAATATATAAAAGGCATGTTGCTAATTGTATCTCTGCTACAGTGATTTGTTGAATGACCAAGTATTTAAGTGGCTAGCGGTCTAACAGGGACAGGTCTTGGAGTTTACACACCTGAATCCCTCTTTGCAATACAGTTTTAATAATTAATAAAAGGATTTTATCACTACCTAATCATTACAAATGCATACACCGTGAGTGCATTCCGCAGGGCACTATCTGTTTGTTTATTATTTAACTTCTTCAGTACCAAGGTCAATTCACAATGGACCACTGTGGTTTTTTTTATACATCTGCAAGTAGATACATTACTGTAGCACATTAGAATACATTACAATTCATGAATATCTGCCACCTGGCGGATACGCGAAGAATTGTCGCCAATTAAATCCGAACCATTATAATTAAACAGATCAACCGCGGACCAGCCAGGTACTGGGTGGCATGAAAGTGGCATGAATGCGGTGAAGTGCATGGAATTTAGAAAAAGCAACCGCTATACCCCGAGAAGTTTTAAAATAAAAGCTGCTGCAGCAGTAATTAAACATGCAAGTGTATTGTAATTATACTGCAAAATGCAACGTCAAACAGTAGTGATGATTAGAGTACAATGTAAAAAAGGATTGAATATGAAAACAGCAGCATACTGTTTAAGGTTTTCTATAAAGCTCACAATTATTCTATCCTAATCAATAAAAATTGCACGGTCACTAAATTGTTGCCTACAGTACTTGGATTTTTAAATGAGATTCACAATGCGCAAGCAACTTTTAAAAATGCGATAGTATATTAGATATTAGACATCCATCGAAATTCCTCCTTTATCCTTTCTCCGCTTGATGTCAAAGTTTCTGATCGGCTCTGGCTCTTGTGCCCCGCCCTCTCCCTAGCTGTCCACCAAATGTATCTACTGTAGTAACTGCTCAGTCAATCATATTGCAGAACTACATTTTCAATAATTGTACAGGAATTGAATTAAAATAAATAACCCAGAGCAAAGCGATTGAGTACAGGAGAACAGACCGATCTGCAGATTACTGTAACTAATCACTTGTCTGTGTGCATAATGTATTGATGTACATACTGTACAGTATAGTATTTTTTTAAATAATTTTTGTGAAATACGTCAGCTAGAACTGCAGCTTTAAACTGAATACTGTACTGTAAGTGTAATACAGGTAGTTACTGTAGTAAATTATATTTACCTTCATTATAGACTTTGCCATGGTGGAGATGAGCCACTGGCACTCCCGTAGTCTACATTATAGTTGACAGGTGATAGCTGGCCCGCTACACCTGTAGTTGACAGCTGATGAAGCTGGAAATCTTTTTGGTACATGCAAGCTTGCTGGTACCTGTATGTGAAATCAGGATCAGGCTGGAAGTTGTGCAGGTATTCTCGCGGGGACAGATAGCAAGAATTGCAGTTCTCCAGGTTTTCACTGATGATCGGACTGTTATTGTAAGCCGGTGCAGGACCCGGTGCAGGCGCTCTTGCCTGCGCTGTTGCATTGCTGGATTGGGATTGACGAATCTTATATTGGTTCAACCTGGACTTTCTCCTTTTGAAGTTTCCATGATCAAACACACTGTAAAAATATGGTACTACACACCAATACCCTCTTCTATCTTATCGCACGCTTCCACACACAAGCGTCAGGTGAAAATTTGAAAAATTCATCGTTCGAAGTGAAATATTCATAAATTTCGGTAACAGTCGCCATTTTATCTGCTGCAGCATTAATTGCAGAACAAATTAAAAATGCATACGTACAGTCAGGTTTTTTATGTCTGTGGTGTACTCATTGTGTCCAGTCAGCAATTGTGCAGGAGAAAGAATGTTAAAAAAAAAGACACAGAGCATTGAGTTTTTATTACGAGACACCTAAAATAGATATGTGTAAGTTCTTCAGGGTCTTCTACTACCATGGCCAATTCACAATGGACCACTGTTGCAGACATGGTTTTTATCTGTGTTTTTAAACACCTGCATGTCGACACATTAGCACAGTACTGTACACATTACAATTCATGAATTTCTGCCACCTGGCGGATACGCGAAGAATTGCATCCAATTAAATCCGAAACCATTAAATTAAATTAAAGACACAGAGCATTGAGTTTTTATTACGAGACACCTAAAATAGATATGTGTAAGTTCTTCAGGGTCTTCTACTACCATGGCCAATTCACAATGGACCACTGTTGCAGACATGGTTTTTATCTGTGTTTTTAAACACCTGCATGTCGACACATTAGCACAGTACTGTACACATTACAATTCATGAATTTCTGCCACCTGGCGGATACGCGAAGAATTGCATCCAATTAAATCCGAAACCATTAAATTAAACAGACCAACCGCAGATCAACCGGGCAGCGTGAATGTGGCATGAACACGGGAATGCAAAATTAGTACTGCGTGGCATACAGAAGATCCAACGACAACGGCTCCATGATCTTTCTCAAATTCGGCCGCTACAGCTGTAGTTTATCATTTTGTTATTTTTTGCACACAAAAAGTGATGTCTGTTTTTTTTTTTTTTATTCCACTTTGAATGTGTGGGGGATTCTCCATGAAGGGCTTATCAAAGATGAATTGCTTTGGGGAAGGTGGGGATAAGCATTACAATTCCAATTTACTGTACTACCGGCCCTTAAATTAAAAATGAAAAAAGAACTAAGAACAACAGAATGCAATGCAGCCATTACGAAGAAGATAAAGATTGTAAATTTGTATTATTCATGATTATTTGTATTTTTCATTCTTCCATAATTATCCAGATAAAATAAAAAAATGTCTTCTTTAAATGAACGAGAATCATTGAAACACCCCCACCCCCAAAGAAAAAGAAAGAATGGCAAAAATTGTTAACTTATCAAAAACATGGTTCACATTATGGTTTCTTTAAATCAGTCCTTCAAAAAAGGGTCTCTTTTTTTTTTTTTTAAACTTGAAATTCACTTTGAATGTGTGAGGGATTCTCCAAGAAGGGCTTATCACAGATGAATTTCATTGGGGAAGGTGTGGATAAGCCTTCCAATTCATGTTGGTTTGTTTGTAAGGCTTTGTGTGTTAAGTGGTGGAGGGGGGGGGAGGTGCTACAGTAGCAGTGTGTGCGGGATTAGTGGTTCAGAGAAATCTTTTGACCAGCTGTTAAACTCATCCCATGTCGAGAAAAGGAAAAAAAAAAGGAATGTCTGTTATCGCACGTGTGCATGCGTGTGTGAGAACAGGGGGGACAATACAGCTCAACAAAGCCTCAAAAGATTTTCATGAATGGCTCTGTCTTGGGGGGTGGGGTGGGAGGGAGGTGTGGATAAGCATTCCAATTCAAGTTAGTTTGTTTGTAAGGCTTTGTGTGTGAGGTAGGGAGGGGGAAGGTGCTACAGTTACTGTACCACCGGCCCTTAAATTAAAAATGAAAAAAGAACTAAGAACTACAGAATGCAATGCAGCCATTACGAAGAAGAGAAAGATTGTAAATTTGTATTATTCATGATTATTTGTATTTTTCATTCTTCGATGATTATCCAGATAAAATAAAAAAAATTCTTCTTTAAATTCACGAGAATCATTGAAACACCCCCACCCCCAAAATAAAGAAAGAATGGCAAAAATGGTTAATTTATCAAAAACATGATTCAGATTATGGTTTCTTTAAATCAGTCCTTCAAAAAGGATGTCTTGTTGTTTTACCTTTTTTTAAACTTTAAATTCCAATGAGACATACACGCATGCACCTTAATGTGATGACACGCATATGCGTTTCAACAAGGTTCCAATGAGACATACACGCATGCGCATAAATGTGATGACACGCATATGCTTCAAGGTTCCAATGAGACATAGACGCATGCTCATTAAATAAAAACAGTATGAAAACAAGAGAAAGCCCAGCAAAAGTTTTGATTAAAAAATAATACATATAGAAAAGTGATGACACGCATATGCGTTTCAACAAAGTTCCAATTAGATATACTGTGCACACATGAGCGGGAAAAATATTTTACATTCGGAAGAAGACGTGACGTGTATTTTTGTATTATCCCTTTATTCCCTTTATTATCCTGTATACAGTATGTGTCCTCATATTTTTAATCTGTGAATGGCTAAGGACCCTCAGACTATACAGTATGAACTTGTAAAGTTAATCTCTGCTTCAAATATAAATCTTCAAATTACAATTACTGTACAAGCACACACACACACACACACACACACACAGACTTGCAGAACTGTACAGCTGTTCTGTACTGTAGGTTGAATTGCTATTAGATTTTTAAGACAACTCACGATTGCCCACTTAAGTTTCTAGACGGTATTGCAGACAATGCTAAAATGCAATTTTCTGCACTCAATAGAAACCATAGAAATGTTGATATGGTGATATGGTTGGAAAACATCACACACCATGACAGGGTGTATTCCGATGTATACACCGGGTGAAAACTTTGAATACATGCCGCTGCAGCTGTATATGTTTACATCAGATTAAAGTACTTAAAATATTTTCTTGTCTAATAAATAAAATAGTAAATTTAAAATGAACATGTACATTTACACAAGATATGATAAATCCTGTCTCATATAAAATCTTTCTTCATGCTTCGCTCCTAGAGTTAAGAAGAATTTTGACAGTGACTTAATGCTAGAAGAGAAGGAGAATGATATACGAGTGTTCCAGGTCATCTCTAGAGAACACAAGAAGTTGGGATCTATGAGCTTTGCAGAGATTTCTTCACTTGTTCTGTTTTTTTTATTAGTGCTTTTGTTGTTAACAAGGGAACCAGGTTTCATGCCAGGCTGGGCAGCTGTCATCTTTAATCATAGAGGCAAAGAGTGAGTCTTTCCCATAATACAACCACATTCCTTTCTCTATAGAAATACTAAACCAGTAGCTTACAGTATCTCCTGTTCTCTCTTAACGACCTTTTTCAGATATATTATAGACGCAACTGTTGCCATATTCGTTTCTCTCATGATGTTTTTCTTCCCAGCTGAGTTACCTTCACTCAGCTACCAGAACACAGAGCAGACAGGTAAATGCCCTCTTCAATTCTCTTATATCTATAGTAGATGGAATAATCACAGTCTGAGATGAAAGACAAAAGTTGCCAGTAGTCCACGTGGTCGCACTGATGCCGGGAACCAGCGCCGCCAGGTACCCAGTCGAGCATGCTGTGCGCGCACTGAGGCCTTAGCCTTAGAGCTGGTTTTAGGTGTGATTAGAATTTACAATGGTGCAGCATTAAAATCTGTTCAATTCCACAGACATTTGCATTTTACATTACTGGCTGCCAGTGCTACTACTTCTTGGCATATTTTTTTTATAATGCAGGGTTCCGAATCAAGATCAAGACTTTCTGAGAAATTTTCTTTGCTTTATTTTTTAACCTTGCGCCATGTTTTGCTTTTATTTTTGTTTATGGAATACAATCCCTCCCAAATAATCTTTGAGAAAAATAAAGTACTCTTAAAATGTAGAAAGAATTAACATTCTTTTGTTACTGTACTTCTTTATTTCTCAAAAGAAACCATGGAAACAGGGAAAAAGTTTTTCTAGTCACCATAGACCATAGGACCTCAGTCCTGAAAGGCTGCTGTGAATGTCCCTTTGAAGACCACTGTAGCATAGTCTATATATATATATATATATATATATATATATATATATATATATATATATATCCCTTGGGAATGGGAATACTGCACCGACACACTTTATTCGAGCAAAAACCCAGTATGTACCTGGCAGATACCTGGAATGCGCCGCTCCTCACCTCTGACAAGCCCCGTTGCGTTTGCCTTCCCAGCCTGGGTTCATGCCTGGCTGACGGGCGGCTGATCTGTTAAATGATAATGATTAGGATTTAATAGGCTGCAATGCTTCGCGTGTCTACCAGATGGCATAAATTCATGAATTGTAATGCAGTATATATATATACTGTGCAGTATTGCAGCCAGTGGGAATAAAATGCTTCAATCCCTGCTTGGAAAATAACCCAATGCACTCGGGCAGAAAACAGTCACAAACCTCAATACACCCGGGTATACCCGAATTCGTGGGACTAGCCGAGCTCGAATAAAGTGTGTCGCCAGTGTAGTACACTGGAACAGACTTAGATGTATACACAAAATGCTTGAATAAATTATAAAGCCAAGTGACAGAGTTAAAGTTCAATCATCCTACTCACTTGATAAAGCTGAACACAGACCAGTGTGATGAGGTATAGAACAAGTAATATTGATAAGGGATGAGTGGCTATAAATAGCCTCTTACCACTTATTAGTCCCTTGAGAGTTCCCCTTCTCCTCTTGTCATGTGCTACGATAGCTCGGAATTCTGCACTGCCGGTGCATGTGAGGGCTCCCCGGTAACGCGGGTCGAGAGTGGGGAGGGCTGATCAGCTGTAACTCTGCGTTTCTGTATCTACGGTCTGCCGCACCTCCCCGATGTTTCACTCTCCTCTGCTCCGATGCGTGTCACGATGGGTGTAAACATAAGCACTGGCTGCTGTAGAATGAGAAAGCAGCTGATAATGCAGTGAAGTATACTCACTGAGGAAATTCTCTGTGTCTGCTCCAGAAAAGGTGTGTGTCCATCCACGTAGACAGTTGTAAATGTAAGATAAAAGGAGAAGTCGGAGCACTGCAACAGAAGAGAGACTGGACTGGCCGCGGGTAAAATGCCAATTATTTAATAGGCATAATGCCAAAAGAATACAAGCAGGTAAAACCTCTGACGCGTTTCGTGCTAAACAGCACTTTATCAAAGAGTAACCTTCCCGATCGGACCACGCTCCTTAAATAGGTGTCTCCCTCACACGCAATCTACTCCCCCTGCATATAATCAAACTGATGTATAACACCAGATGGTGAAGATCAAACCTACCAATGGTGGATATCGTAGTGAAATGGGCAAACACCAATTCAAGGGACGTGACAAACATCTCTGTCTAAAAATATAAACAGGAAAAATAATAAAAATAAATATAAGTGATGTTGTTACTCACTAACAATAACAAAAATCCTATTTAAGGATACAAAAAAGACTAACATAGTCTACAGTAACTATCTTAAAGGAATACTAACATCTCTCTGAAAGTATAAGTGAATAAAAGCAGCACCACATATATGAACATGTAACAATGTAAACAGAAACATAATATAATCTGAAACATGACAAACATACATTTAAAAGAAATACAAATCCTGCATGAGCACGGACAAATTATGTGTCCTTTTCAAAAAATTCCTATAATTTATAAATTTCAATTTAATTACTTGCTTCTGAATCTATTTGCGTATAAATAGCTATTATGTATATATTGAATAATACACAAGAAATGCATATACTGTATATATAACTCTATATTAAACTCTCCAACGTTATAAGGATTCATAATGTATAATACAGTAGATAAAAAGCTATCTAGATTGAAGTGCATACTGATAATATCAGAAAATATACAGTAGGGGTGAGGTACTAACAAAGTGAAATATTGGGAAACGGACTGTTATTCTATCTAATTATAACTTCTAATATAAATCCTAAAGCCACATGAATCAAATTATATGAATACCGTAATATAAAATAGATTATTCCAACAAAGGGCCTCATGCAGAGAGCAGCGCTATTTACAATCTCGTCATTTTCCGGCGAAAATCGCGCAAAAAACAGCTGAAAATGGCGAGGTAGGAAAAAAGGGCCATTTTTTTTTCTATTTGAAAATCTCGCCGCGCGGCTGGCGAGAAACTACATCTCGCCAGTCTGAAAAATATCCAAATTCAGAAAGGCGCGCTCGCCATCTAGCGGCTGTTTTTGGCGCGATTTTCTTCAATTTTCTCCGCCAACTAAAGTTGGCAAGAAGCAGGAGCTCGCCGGCTATAGGGGGAAAAAAAATGCGCGATTTTTTTTTCTCCCTTTCAGCTGCGCGCATCTCCTCATTTACAATTCTCCACATGCAGTAATGCTAAAAATAGCGGATTTCGCCCATTTCTGCATATGGAGAATAAAACTCTCCATTAAAGCTACTTTTTCTTAAACTCTCCAATTTATTCTAGCACTGCTCTCTGCATAGGCCCCAAAATATCAAAGGAATAGACAATGTATATAAAATATTCCATAATGCTGACCACAAATGTACTGTCATACAAATATATATGGACCAATAATTCAGACCCATAGGATATAAAAGAGAAAATGTACCATAGTGATAACGAATTTAAAAAAATCATCTTTAAAGAAAATGTTTTAATTCCCAATTCGCATTTAAACCGGTCGGGCACAAAGTGTCAATGCTGTAAATCCAGAACATTTCCCTTCGGTTGAGCATGTTGAGCCTGTTCCCACCACGGACCGCTGCCTCAACATGCTCAAGCCCAGAGAAGGCAAAACTCTGGATGCCTCCTGATGGACATGTAGAGAAATGTCGTGAAACCAGATGTAAGCGGTCTCCTTTGTTAATGAGACGTACGTGTTCACTAATTCTTTTTTTCAAGGGTCTGATTGCCCTACCTATGTATGTCTGGCCACAGCCGCAGTATAAAATATATATCACATTGCTGGTATTACAATTGATAAATGTATCAATTCTTTTTTTATCGCTTAGGTTTAATGTAATTAATCATTTTGATGGGTTTCGCGTGTGAACACAAAATGCAATTACCATACTTGAAAAATCCCTTGGGTATACCTTTGATACCCCCACATTGTAATTGTGAATTAAATAAGCTCGGAGAGATATAGGATGCCAAATATGTGGCCTTCCTAAAGACAAATAAAGGGATATCATGAACTATTGGCCTCAGGTCTTTATCCAATTTGAGTGTATCCCAATTTTTGATCACATTGGATCATATTACTTGTGACTGTCTGCTCTGTTGTGTAATTTATACTGGTGTTTGAGAATTCTTGTTGCTATTATGTTGACTTAGGGTATCATGCAGTAAGCGGCGGAAAAATGCATTAGCCAATTTAGCAATTAGCCATGTTTTTGGCGTGTTTAAGTCGCTGTATGCTGTAAGGGGCGAATCTGCGGCGAATCAATGCGCCACCATCATTTGCAAATATGGCGACTCGCTTGGCGGGAATGTTGAAATGGCGTGCACGCACCGCCACTGGCGTGCACGCACCGCCACTGGCGTGCACGCACCGCCAATGGCGTTCTGTTTCTGAATCGCGCGATTAAACAACCAATGGCGTGATTGTGCGGCCTATTTAAAGGTAACATTTGTTTATATTCTTTCTCTGTGTTGTTGGGAGAGAGAGAGGGAGTGACGGACAGAGCTGTGTATTGTGAGAGTAATTGATAGACGTGTTGATTGATTTGTTTTGTGCTGTTATATTTTGTTTACCATTTGTTGTTATTGTCTATTACAATTTGTTTAGTGAGTTTGAGGTTTTTTTGTTGTTGTGTTGCTTGTGAGTTCTACAGGTATGGACGGGAGGCGTGGGAGTCAGAGGACTGATGCTGGGGTGAGTGATGTGAGTCAGGAGAGTGATGTTGCTGACAGTGTTGATGGTGACTTCAGTCCTTTGAGTCAGGAGAGTGATGCTCCTGTGAGAATTCGTGTGAGAGAGGGGAGTGATGCAAGGGTGAGTGCTGCTACTCGTGTGAGTAGTCGTTTGAGAGAGGGGAGTGATGCTAGGGTGAGTACTGCTTCTCGTGTGAGTAGTCGTTTGAGAGAGGGCAGTGATGCAAGGGTGAGTGCTGCTTCTCGTGTGAGTAGCCGTGTGAGAGAGGGGAGTGATGCAAGGGTGAGTGCTTCTCGTGTGAGTAGCCGTGTGAGAGAGGGGAGTGATGGTAGGGTGAGTGTTGCTCGTGTGAGTAAGGGGACTGGTGGTGGTGTTGCGCTTGGTGGTGCTGTTGGGGGGGTGCGTGGTGGTGGTGTGCGTCGTGGTGGTGTGCGTCGTGGTGGTGTGGCGTCTGATGGTGCATTGCTTCTGGATTATCTTCCATTGAAAGAAGGGGAGTCCAGTCAGCATCAGGCAGGTGCCAATGCAGCACGTGCTCCAAGGAAAAAAAACAGAGTGGCAAGAAATAAAAGATTTAATAATGCTGAAATGACAGCCCTTGTGACGGGCATTGTGGCAAAATATGATCAGCTCTGTGGTCATTTAGTAGGTAAGATATTGTAATCCTTGATTATGTTTTCAATTATATTCCTATGATTATGCATAAATATGTTGTAATACATGTGATTTCATGGCCTTTATTTATGTCATATGTAATACATGGTATATATGACAGTATGTAAAGGAAGTTAAGGATGTATGTAAAAGTCATTTATGTATTTCTAAATATAATGCATGTAATAGATCCGAGTACATAATTATTGTATGCACATTATCAGTTAATCATACAAGTTAAAATTGCATTTATATATTATAATGGATGTCATCTTCATTATTTATTAATTTCCTTGTACCACTAGTTGAAGGCAGCATGCAAAGTACATTGACTTTAAGATTATTATTTTTAATGTATTTGCATAGGTTATTACTATTCATGTCTAGCGGTATAAATGTTACATGTGAACAATTCCTTAATGTATACTTATGTATATGTTTTTTAATGTCAACATCTGTATACATATATGATATACTATATATTTCCCCATACACAGCATATATCAATATCCATACTGTTACTCTCCCTCTGTGTACACACACAACACATTCGCTATACACACACAAAATGGTGGTACACAGAACATAATAAACGCACACACCACACCTCACATTCAAAATGGAGTTGGAACAGTTATCATAACCATGAACCCCATCCCCCCACCCCACCCACACATCAACATAATGTTACAACTCAACTGTTGCATTAATGGAGGGGAGGAGTCCAATAGTGTCTAAGTTATTGTCCAATCCCCTGTCGTGTAACTCTTAGGCCTCGTTTCGGGTGCTTCCTTTCGAGGCACTGCGTGCGGACATGAGGTACAATGTATTTAATATGAACTGTGGTTGTCATGGTAGCAGCTGGCCTGTCTCCGAACTATGGAGTTTATGCAGGCTAAAGTTCAATGAAGCAAACCATACGTTTATTTAAGCTGCTGCAGTGTCACTGTGACCTAGCCAGCTAATTGCATAATTCTTGACAATGAGTTCAAGAGTGCAACTTCTATCCCTAACCTGGCGTCTGTATCCCCTCCCCCTCTCTGCCTCCTCAACACGTGATTAAATCTGCTGACAGTATCAACACACATTGGCCATCCCACTGCCGCCCTCCCTCAGTAACGCACTCCCTCCCTCCAACTCGTGATTTTGCCACCCTGAACGAGGCATAATGCTGAATATATGAAATTTAAAACACATTTAAATGTTCTTCAATGTGCCACATTCATGCATGATTACAACACATAACATTATGTAATCCTACTTCAGTGTTGCTCAAATACTGATGAAGTTACCCACAATAATGGCATGTTTCTATAAAATTACATGTTCACGTCAGATGGATAAATTAGTGGCAGAGTTGTATTAATGTCTTTTTTTGAGGCAGCTGTGCTTTGTTTTCTTGTGAAGCAAAACATGCACTGTTTGCTGCGTTATCACCCTTGGGTTCTGCATGTGTCTGTGAAAGCATTCTTTGTAAAGATGGGTGTATTATGACATCTTCTGACTATCATTCTACATTTACACCATGATGTCAATATTTTCATGCACTCCCATATATGTATTATTTAATGTGCCACAGTTTGAAAATTATTTGTCATATTCTAAAAGTGTACACTATTGCATGCATTGTTGGTAACTGAATTAGAAATATTCTTGATTGTACTACATTATTCTATTCTATTTAAAGGCAGGACCAGTTCCACAATTCGCCGTCAGTTATGGGAGGAAATTCGTGTTTCGGTCTCAGCATGTGGAAATCAGGTCCGGACATTGAAGAATTGTAGGAAAAAATTTGATGATATACGCAGAAATTTGAAAAATGCCATTCAATTTGGCCGCAGGCATGCTTCCGGGACTGGAGGTGGATCACCAGCATCACCTATTACATTCACCCCTTTGGAGGAGATGTTGAGGGAAAAAATATTACCTGTTGTAATCTCTGGATTATCTGGAGACAGAGATATAGGGGTTTATCCCCAAATTTTTCCACAAGGTGATTAATCTCTATATATTTCATGTTGTTTATAATACTGTTTATTATAGTGTGACAGTTGAGAAAAAAGTAGATTCATGTTTAATTTCAAGTAACATATAGGGTATTCACAATCTGCAGAATAAGGTTTATTCTTTTTTTTCTTCTGATAAAATAATGTGTAAAAATCATTATCTACTAATTTGTCACTAACTTAACTAGTTAGGGTTTGTTTTTTAACTCTCTAGGTGCATTATTGTGTGACGTTACACATGAACTTGTTGACGAAGTGCATACTTCAAATAAGCCTTTATGCAATCATAAACATGTTATTTTTCTATTATATTTCTCATTAACCTTCTAACAGTCCAAATTTTAATCTTCAGAATTTTATTTTTGTTACATTCATATAGTTACACCTGTGCCTCAGAACAACCAAGAAGAGGTGGTCACATCCGATTCATCTTTTGCATCATCACTTTTGGAAGGTGAGGCTATCATGTTTGCATTTTTGAATGTGTGTTTTTTTCAGTAACAAACATTATGTTTGAACATACATAACATGCACATGTTGGAGATATGATCATACTTATTAATATAAACATGACTTATGTAGTTGCACTCATATAAATAGCATCACCACATAACATGGTTTGTGAATTTATCTCTCACAAATAATGCAGGAAACATTATAACTGTTGCTAGTATGTAAGTTCACTGACTTTTCAGCATCTCAAATACATATATAGGTACATATTTGTGCCAATTCAGTTTTTTCATACATTAACGTTAGTATTGTATGTTCAACATGACATACACACAAGTAAATATTTTACTATGACATACTAGTAGAATTGGTATAGTAACATGTCGTTGAACATGTTGTATTTCTCATGTTCCTCTAAATAGGATGTGTGTTTGTGTACTGTGTATGGTGTCCCTTGCACTGTTCCTTGTATGAAGTGAACACACATCAAAATTAAATCAGACACTTACATAATCCATTGCAGCACTGGTCTTTAGGAAATTATGCTGTACAGCCTGTGTTTGTGCTTTCATACATCCTTATGTCACAACTAACACATCCAGCAACATAATGTTACTAATGCAATATTTCACTACTATGTGTAGACGTTAAAATAACTGCTATTACCTTTCAACATATGTTCATAATGTATGTTGCAGCCTGTGTCAGAACCACTATTTCTAATAGTGTTGTTGTGCATAATTAATAACATCATCACACATGTCACCATTGAGTGTAACAATTATGTTTAACTGTTGATGAATAATGCAACATCCAATCAAATATAGGTAAATAGTAATTTTTTATTTTTTAAGATGTCAAAATGGTTCATTTTTTACATACACATGGAGACATGAAACCATGTTAAGAATGACAAATGTTAATGTGTTTTTTTTCCCCTAAAATAGGCATTGCATCTGAACAACATCAGAGTCCAATAATAACAGAATCACGTCCATTAGCACCTGCAAATAATACACAAGAAAGTTTGGCAGCAATTGATGCGTCCGAATCAAGGATGAGCTTACTCCAAAAAAAACACCATCAGGAATTAATGGGAGTACACCAATGTATGGCATTAGAAATGCACCAAATTCAACAGATAATAATGAAAATCCCAGAAGAATTGCATGTAATGAATCAGACATTCAAGACACTTGTGACCACTCTACAGCAAGGGAATCATCTTGTTCCACACTCTGCACGAAATGAAGGACATTTCAGCGGCAACAATGAAGGTATTTTCCATGGAGGCATTTTGTCTCCACAAACAGAGGTGTTAAATGTATCTAGTGATGACATATCCCAAGTAAGAAGCTTTCATCTGGAATCACCAATGACAGCTGAACAAATGCAGACATCCAGTACAGATGATAATCTTACACACGCACCTAAAAGGACAACAAAAAGGAAAAGGTCAAATACAGAAACACGACATTCACTTGCCTGGAAGACATTGTCCAATACTGCTAAACAATGTACCCAGCAAAAAGGTATCCATGTCTATAACCAGCCTCAAAGTGTTACTGTGTCTACCCAGGCCCAAACTGCAGCTCTATTTTTACAGGGCCAAACTACAACTATTGTTACACAGGCCCAAACTGCATCTCTATTTTTACAGGCCCAACCTACACCTGTTCTTACACAGGCCCAAACTACACCTGTTCTTACACAGGCCAAAACTACACCTGTTCTTACACAGGCCCAAACTGCACCTGTTGTTACACAAGCCCAAACCACACCTATTGTTACACAGGACCAAACTGCATCTCTATTTTTACAGGCCCAACCTACACCTGTTGTTACACAGGCCCAAACTACACCTATTGTTACACAGGCCCAAACTGCACCTGTCTTTAGCATGGGCCAAACTGCACCATTGTTTACCCTTGCCCAAAGTGCACCTGTCTGTACCGTGGCCCAAAGTTCACCTGTATCTACCTTGCAAAAAATTGCACCTGTCTATAAGGATACACAATTTCTTCCAGTGTCTACACAGGCACAAAGTGGACTTGTCTGTAACCAGCCCCAATTTATTCCAATGTATAGCCAGCCCCAAACTGGACTTTACTCTAACCATCCTCCACATCTTCCAGTGTCTACACAGACACAAAGCGGATTTTTGTACAACCATCCCCAACATGGTACAGTGTCTACCCAGGGACAGAGCGGATTTTTCTACAACCACCATGAACATCTTCCAGTGTCTACCCAGGGACAAAGTGGATTTTACTACAACCATCATGAACATCTTGCAGTGTCTACCCAGGGACAAAGTGGATTTTACTACAACCATCCTGAACATCTTCCAGTGTCTACCCAGGGACAAAGTGAATTTTACTAAAACCATCCTGAACATCTTCCAGTGTCTACCCAGGGACAAAGGCCATTTTTATTTACCCATCCTCAACTTCTTACCGTGTCCAACCAGGGACAAACAGCAGGTGTGTCTACCCATCCTCAACTTCTTACCGTGTCCAACCAGGGACAAACAGCAGGTGTGTCTACCCATCCTCAACTTCTTACCGTGTCCAACCAGGGACAAACAGCAGGTGTGTCTACCCATCCTCAACTTCTTACCGTGTCCAACCAGGGACAAACAGCAGGTGTGTCTACCCATCCTCAACTTCTTACAGTGTCCAACCAGGGCCAGAGTGGTGCAGCAATTGTTCAGACACAAACTGCAGCAGTGATTATTATTTGTGTTTTTTTTGTTATTGCAATGTAATGTTCAGTTAATGCTACTTAAAAGTGTGTTAATATTTGTGATTTTTAAATTTTTTATTGTTGGTCTTACACATGTAATAGCATTATGACACAAAGTGTACTTTTGTACAGGTGTCAATATATCGATGTTAATCACAATGTACACCAACACTCATGAGCACATATACTAGTATAGTGACGTACATCTTATATAGTCTTTATACATTATTGACATACATTCTATGTGAAAAAAATATGTCGTAATTACACATGGTACAACATTGTTTAGAACTACATATATGTTACTTCACATTACATGATTGTCATATTTTAGGCTGCCATTAAAAACTCATATGTAGATTCATTACTAGTACACTTTATATGCCATATGCATGTAATTGTGTACAATATTTATTTCATACTTACAACTACTTACCTAAAAATTACTTCATATAGTTTGTGTTACAAATGTGTTCATTGACTGACAGTTATAATGAATGTGGTGTGTGTGTATATGTTATATATATGACAATATATAAATATTGATATATATATATATGTATATGTTTACATATACATATATAGATATTTTTATATATATATTTAATGTACATATATATATATATATAATGTGTGTACAGATACGTATATTAAATATTTACTTATTTTAAATATATGTGTATATAGAGAAAATTATTCATGAACACATACAATCAAACACGTGTGGGTTGTAGAATTCCTTAGTGTATATTGACCTTCAGTATCTGTAAGTGCAAGAAGTATGGCTCAATTCTTCTGTATTTATGTTATAATGGCTAGTCCAAAATATGGTTCTTAGTTCACACGCTCATTAAAATGTAATATAAGTAATAACAATATTTCATACAACATTACTTGGGACAACATAGTAATCTTAATTATTTACATAAACATGTGTTAGTGAAATTTTTTCGCATGGTGGTTTTTTTTTTAACACCTGCTTGTGGGAGTTTTGAATGCAGAAAAACTGGCTTTTGTTTTTTAACCTTCAAAATGACGTAACATTGATAAAAAGTATCAACTTGTGTATTTGCTTGAGAACATTATAATTTCTCATTACTCTCAGCAATTTACAACGGAGAAGACATGGCGTCAAGTGTTAGACATCAAATGAAATTTTTAATATTTCAGGCCATAGAATTTCAGCAAGATAAAAAAGCTAATCTGCGTCAAATTTATGATTTCATACAAGACAAATTTAATGAAGATCAACAAACAAGAAACCCGAAAACATGGAAATTATCAGTACGCTACAACTTAACTACTAATGAATGTTTTCAAAGAGACTTCCCCCGGGCTGGTGAAATTGTCACTTGTTGGAAAGTTGCTGATTCAAAGAAGATTACTTTAGAACATGGAACATATCTCCTGATAAACAGGTTTTTTTTTTTACCTAATCCCAATTACAATCAACGGCCACAGACTGGTGTCTGTTACCCAAACCACCAGCAGGTCGTACCACAATCTCAAATGATATGTGAAGGGAACTACAATGCTATGCTGCCTACTGTACATGGTACAAACATGTGTGGATTGGAAACAACTGAACCTGTGTACTTGCCTCAGTCCGTGTCCTGGCAAATGAATGGTGAAATACCATATGACGGCGTAACAGACATGTATGTGCCTCAGCATACCAGTATTCATAGTGCGAATCCCAATCAGTTTCTGTCTACCATCAGCAACGGTGAGGGACACAGCGCCGGCAGCTGCTGCAGATTCCAGCAATCTCGTTTCTAAATAGAAAGACAAAGGTAAACATTGTTAACATTAGCCCATTACTAAACTATGACTAATTTTCTATAACACCATCATGTACACCATTTCATGAACCCACGCTAAAGACAACCATGTAGTGTTAAAACACACTTTTTGTATAATGTGTCCATATACTTTAGGATTTATGTGCAAAATACAGCTGCATTCGAATGACACACATGCAACGTTCAGTTACATATCAGTGATCCGGTAGTTGCCAAAATTACACATATATATGTACACACACGAATATGTTAATAAAGTTGCTTACAATTACACATTGTCTATGGTGTTAGTCGCGTCCACCTGTGACGTGGCTCCGTGATCATGTGACAATGCTGACTCATAACTATGACGTTAAGCATGTATTAGACAATATGATGGCAAAACGCTCTCACTTGTGTGTGCACACGCATTATGTAAATATGCTCAAACACATAACAACAGTATAGTGAAACGTTCGGACTTATAAAAGCTTAATTCCTAACATGCATCAGTGTGGTACGCGTTGAGTTGTTTGCGTGCACATTGATAACCGTTATGTTACTTGACCGGACATAGGGCGAGCTTGTGACGTGAGGGGGCGTGTTCAGATGTTAACGGGGGCGTGTCCAATGATACGTGACTACTGAAACACATAACAAGGCAGCGAGGACACTAATGTGTGTGTCACATGAGCGTGGGGGGGTTTGGGTGGTTGTTTAGCGCGTGATAACCGAGAGCTGCAGTATGTGAGTGAGATAGTGATATAGCGACATGAGGGGGCGTGATCGTGCATGTCCGTGGGCGTGGCCATTACATGGGGGCGTGGCCACGCATCAGTGTAACACACCCAGTCACCATCACAGCGCACGGCTCTGCGTGCGCTGTGCTATCAAGCCCCGCCCCCCCAGTCCGGCCAGTCCAAGTCCCTACCTTGTCGCGCACCTTTCACCAGCGGAGGGCGACAGGTTTTCAGGGAGGCAGGGGAATTTGAACTTCACATCTGCGACGGAGGCGTGGCCACGCCCCTGGCGGCAGTTCAGCCAATAAGGGCGAACCACCAGCGGAACGTCATGGCCACGCCCCCGCAAACCAACAGCCACACCTCCTCCCGTCGTAAACCTCTCTCCCCCCAGACCGCAGATCGCTGTGTACCGCTGTGCACGCACCGCCCCCCCCGCCGGCCGCGCATGTGACTGTCAAGACTGGGGACTCAGCCTTAGAAAAACATTTATGAACACTTTAAATAAACCGCTGCGCATGCACATTCAGTGTGACGGCCCATGATGTGCGTAGCAACATTTGAGTTGCGGTGTTCAGACGCACAGCGCAGGCAGCGCCATGCACGCAAACATCAGTGTTAATGGTAGTGTAATTAGAAGAATGTGTTAGAAAATTCTAACACAACGGACATGTTATATGTGCACGTACGCATGTACATGTCCATAAGTCACTGGTGCCATGTGTTACAGAGCCCTATGCACACACATGCGAGCGGTATGCAAGTCCCTGTGACCGCACCATACCAGTACTTGTAATTGAACAATATGTGTACCTTATGCGTGAACATGGACAGTGATGAACATGATAATACAACATATTCACAATATAATAAACATTCGGATGCAAATGTACAAAAGTCTGTCCTTTGTATTTCAGATAAATCACTATTACATGGACTCACAATCAATGCATGTTCCAGTCAAGACAAACAGAGTTTGGTGATTTTTGACGTGTCACATTTTTGAACAATGGTCCTGTTTCCAAGCAATGATGCTTATGCTATCAGGAAGCTTATTTGTGGATGTAGTAATTGTAACATCATGAAAGTAGTATTATTTTTGTTACATGTAGTTCTTCCTAACATTCATGATATTTAAAATCTAAACACATATAAATGTATAACTAACTTTTTCTATGTTTCTGTTAACTTATGTTGACGACATGTATTAGTAAAGCTTACATTACCTATATAATTTGTATAACTTGCACATATAGCATTAACTATAACAAATCATGACTATATTTTATTTGTAACATCATGTTTATACATAAATCTCTAAAATAAGGAGACAATTACCTTTTATCATGCATATTGGATTACTACATAAATGTTGTTATAATTATGCGCAAGTATTTGCTAATGTTGAGCATTACACATGACAGAATGTAACATTTGCCAGCTGACATTATAGAACACAGATTAGGTGTAATGTTTCACTATTTGAAGTTAGTTCATACACCTTTTGATGTTTGCTTACAAACACATACATTATATGTAATGTTACAACACATATGGATACATAATAGATCAATGGAATCCTAGCATTTGATATTAATGAACATTAGAATTAGTTCACGTGTGGATAACTAAGAATAAGCACTTACATGTGTACAGCACACGTTAGGAGAATGATGCTGAATAGTACATAAATATGGATTGGCAACATTATGAAAATTTAACATTGCATTTACTTACTTTTAGTCACATACAGAAGCAAATGAGATAAACAAAGGCTACACACATGAAATGTGATCATTATCACCAAAAATACACAGAACGAGGTGAAATGATGTAGAGTTTGCCAACAACACACTACTCATGTTACATCATCTGTTGCTGTATCCATGTATTGGTTCATATATGCATACCTTAAGCATGGACTCATTTTGTGTGCACTTATCGTATTTTAGAGCACACATGAGCATGAATGTTGTCATGTCAAGTATAAACATCTGTAGACAAACATATGACTGATAACATTTACACATTAAAACTTAGTCAATATTGATCATTAATGCATACATGATATAAGCAATTACTGTGACATTAATTACAAATGACATATTAAGAATATACATACCATATCAAGATGTGGTTGACCAAAATACACAGATGTTTAATGTGAGGAGGCGGGTAAGAAACACTATCCTATGATGATGATAAGAAGGTCACACGTTATGAAAACACACTTTCATGCCAGAATGTCATAAAATCCATACATACTGTATGTTGTTGGTTACCTGAGAAATAGGTGTCGATCACATTCTGACGTGTTTCGACACCACTGGCTGTCTGCTCATTGTCACCTGCAGCAATTAGGGGATGTTGTTCGTCAAGCCCCTCCCCTATGTCGCCTTCTAGGTTATGACTCAATGCAATATTGTGCAGAATGCAACAACAAATGACAATGTCAGAAACCTTCTCAGGCTTATACTTTAATGCACCGCCAGTTTTATCTAAACACCTGAACCGACGTTTCAACAGTCCAAATGTACGCTCGGTAACTGACCGAGTGGATATGTGTGCAACATTATATCTGTCCTCTGCAGGTGATTGCGGATTAGCCAATGGTGTCAAAAGCCACGGTCGGATACCGTACCCTGAGTCACCTAAAAGACAACATCCAAATTAATATAGAGATTAAACATTTTCTTAATGTTGTCACATATGTTTGAAGGTCAATTTCAAATATTATTGTAGGCAAAAATACAACAATTGTACATTTCATGTCACATGTGTGAGATGATATGTAATCATGGACATATATCATCTTCACACAAACAATTTTTACACCTATAATAAGTACTTACACAATCATATGTAGTATATGTTAAATTTGCATTGACTATAGAAATAAATGTATTATTGAAATATGTGAAATCATATCTTTACAACAACACATGTATTGATGGCCACTTTTGTTGTACTGTTATTGTGGGTGTGGTTGTAGGTGGCCATATTATCAAATATATATACCATGCATTATTATGCGAATTACACAATTAAAACAGGACAATCATTATGTGAAATCTAAGTTACCATTATCCTAACAAAATTTTGTCACATTGAACAATTATAAACAGAAGCAATTAAAATTGATGACATATGTATGTTAGCACTTCACAATATGTACTCACCCACCAGCCAACCATGCCCAAAATTCCCATTTTCAAAGGCATGGAAAACTGATGAGTTCCTAAGGATAGATGAATCATGGCTGGAACCACAGAATCTGGCTACAACATTCATTATCTTCATCGTTGCATCGCATACCACCTGCACATTCAGGGAATGGAAGTGTTTCCTATTACGGTATGCATGCTCACTCGGACTAGGCGGGATCAAGGCAACATGTGTGCAATCGATGGCACCCATCACACATGGCGTCCCTGCTATGTTATAGAAGCCATTTCTGACTTCCAGCCACTCTGTCTGGTCACTAGGAAACTGAATATAATTCCTAGCGCGTCTAGTCAGTGCACATAGAAACTGGCTAAAGGCCCGCGAGAATGATGACTGCGAGACCCCGCCCACTATGCCCACAGTTGTTTGAAAAGACGCAGAAGCCAAAAAATGTAATGAGCACAGCATTTTAACAAGACCAGGGACTGCACGGCCTCTGCTTGTTACACTATCCAAATCTGGTCTTAGTTCTTCGTAAAGAGCTAAGATTGCTGCTGAACTCAATCTATAACGACTTCTTATCTCCTCCTCACTCAGCCCATCTAAAAGTGTTCTTTCACGGTACACACGTGGACAGGCTACTAACACGTGTCTCCTCTGTCTTCTCCTATCCCTCTCCTGTCCCTCTCCTATCACTATCACCAGTGTTCGACAAACCTATACATTTGCTCGCCCCGGGCGAGTGGATTTAACCCCCGGGCGAGTAAATATTGGCCCAAGCAGCACACGTTTGGTACTAGGTGGCGAGTAGATTTTTTTGTGTGGCGAGTAGATTTTTTGGTGATTTGTCAACCACTGACTATCACATCCTGTCTATTTTGAGCCTCCTGCAAAACAAGCATCCGCCTTCTCATCAGCAAATGTCTGGTTTGCATATCCATGTCGACGTCACAAGGTGGGTTGATTGTTCCTCCTTTAAATACATATGTGATTATGTCACTTGTCAGATGTCAATTAACCTGTTGACTACATAGAATTGCAGTAGCAAAACTAATTACTGTTGTTAAACAATGAGTAACTGTTAATATGCACATAAAAACATGCGACTAATATAATGATCCATGTTTGATAATGACTACACAAAATGTTGAAGTACAACCTTACAACACAATCAAAATCCATTCAATTGCTATGTACACAAGTGTGTGCAATGAAATGTGTTAACAATAATTTGGACACATATATGACAGCACATAGCACGATGAAGGTGTTTATTAGCAATCATTTCAAACATGAACACACTTGATTGTGCTTCACATAAGATCAAGTGAAATAACAACAAAAACATTTACATATCCATATCCATATCTCATTTGTGATTTTATTGGTGTGTGAAGAACAGTAGGAACATGCAAGTGTAGCAGTACATTGTGTAAAAAATAATCATGGAATGTTCTTGTGTGAACATAATTGGTAACACGATTGTTTAAGTACTAAAGAGAGTTATTCAACATAAAACATGTCAATATTATATACATGCATAATGTGTGACTTCACACATGCTTTTCACATTACAATTATAAGGAAATACATGCAAACATTCAGTAATATGTACTAGCTATTACTATAATGTATTTCATGTTTCTTAACTATATAATTTATTATCTTGACACACATGAAGCATCTTATATGAAGTGTTCCTTTAAGACACTAGCCAAAGACTTAGGGCCTCATGCAGAGAGCAGCGCTATTTAAAATTGGAGAGGGGAATAAAAAGTAGGTTTAATGGAGAGTTTTATTCTCCATATGCAGAAATGGGCGAAATCCGCTATTTTTAGCATTACTGCATGTGGAGAATTGTAAATGAGGAGATGCGCGCTGCTGAAAGGGGAAAAAAAAACGCGCTTTTTTTTTTTTTCCCCTATAGCCGGCGAGCTCCTGCTTCTTGCCAACTTTAGTTGGCGGAGAAAATTGAAGAAAATCGCGCCATGTTATTGGCGCGAACAGCCGCTAGATGGTGTTTGCGCGTTTCTGAATTTGGAGATTTTTAAAGCTGGCGAGATGTAGGTTCTCGCCAGCCGTGCGGCGAAATTTTCAAATAAAAAAAAAAATGGCGCTTGTTTCAAAACTCGCCATTACCTGCCTTTCTAAAGGCAGATTTTGCCAAAAAATGGCGCTTCCCCCGATAACGCTGCTCTCTGCATGAGGCCCTAAACATGAATAAGACATTGATCTATTCTTTAATTATTCATAGCAGTAAAAAAACACATATTTAAAACATTATACACGTAAAAGGTTACACTATTCTGACAATTACATGAAGTACTTAATGTAAATAATCATGTTTTTATAACACAGCACAATAAGAAATACAAAGTAATATGTGTTAGCCCCATTGACATCATGCTAACATAATATATATCAACTAGCATTTTTTTTCTAAGTGCCCATCCGCCGCTCATCCGCTGCCTCTGAGCAGCAACTTGCCATCTTTTTCTTGCGTGGCTGATCCGCCAGCAAAACGGTATTCTAGAGAGGCGAATAGCTCCGCTTAGCTACTCGCCTCTACTAGAATACAGCGTGGCGGAAAAAGTTGGATTTTTAGGCGAAAAGTGCCTTCTCGCCCCGCCACCGGCGGGGAAAAAAAAACCGCCAGACAAACTGGCGGTTTGGTTGAATCTCGCCACTTTTTCGCCCGTTACTGAATACGGATAGGCTTTTTAGGCGGGAAAGTGGCGAGAATTGCCTTTCCGCTGCTTACTGCATGAACCCCTTAGTTTATTCTGTCTTCTTTTCATGACCTTAGATACAAGTTCATCACGGTCTATTAATTCGACCGTTTCCAATGTCTCTTGAAGAGCAAGATCATTATAGCCCCTGGCCCTAAATCTATTTATTAGTTCATCTGCCTGTCTTTGGAAACTTTCTTCTGTGGAGCATAATCTCCGCAGGCACAAATATTGGCATTTAGGTTTTTCCCTTTTTAGAGATGCAGCATGATTGCTAGATGCCATAAGTAATGAGTTTCTGGAATTCGGTTTCCTGTATAAGTCTGTTTGGATATTGCCGTCTAGATCAATATAAAGCATTAGACCTAAATAAACAATGTGATGAATATTCTGTTCATATGTGAAAATAAGATTATAATCAGTAGTATTTAAAGAAGTGATACAGTGGCGGCCGCCTTTATCCTAATACAGCCAGATCCGCGGCGCTCTGATAATCGTGGGCAGATGCGGTTTTTTTTTGGTCCGGAGTGAATTGCGTTATTTTCGCGCTCGTAATATTAGCATTTTATTATCTCTGTCTGCAATAATGCAATACCGTGTAAAAACTCAGGGGGGCATTCGTGAGCTGTTGTCTTGGAAGTCTAATACTTTAGCAGTTCAACCTACGTCAGTACACAGTCTGCGTGTGCGCGCGCAGTAATTCTAAATTTGCATATTTACTGTACAGGCAGTCCTCATTTTACAACGCTTCGCTTTACAAATGAGTGGCTTATCCAACGCTGTGCAATGCATACCTATATTCATTTTTTACAACGCCAAAATGGCTTATCCAACGCTCTTACGATGCTTTGCAATGTTGTGTATGTGTGTATATATATACACGTTCACATAAACAACGTTGCAAAGCGTCGTAAGAGCGTATATATATATAATATTATACTATATAATATTATATTATACTATATAATATATTATTTATTATGTTATATTATATATATAATACAGTATATACACTATATAATTTATGTGTGTGCTGCATATCTTATTGCCTGCATAAAATATTTGGTGTATTTCATTTAAACAGTGTTCCTATGGGAAAACGTGTTTCGCTTTACAACGTTTCGCTTTACAACGCCATTTTGAGTAACGCATTGTGTCGGATAACCGAGGACTGCCCGTATACTGTACATGCATTTGCAGTGCTGTATGTCTCATTTGAAAATTGTTGAAACGCATAGGCGTGTACAGTACTGTAACAGTATCACATTTCGGCATATACAGCGCTCTCCCCTCGCTCGCCCCCGCACACACACAGGATAATGTACAGCACTGCAGGGTATTTCAACTTCTTATCTTCTCTACAGTGCAGTACACCTCTCCCACACCATTCCTTTGAATGTGTGTCTTTCTGGTTTCAATCACATTCCTGCTTGACAGCTCATGATTACTGCGCATGCGTCTGAAAGTTCACCACTGCTTGCTTGAGTGAGTGACCAAAAAAAAAAAAATCTCATTTTTTATTTTTATTTTCTCCACAAGCCTGCAAAAACCATCTTGATATTTCGATATTCAATCTGTGCTGTAGCTTTTGACTGCGACCCTGTGCGTTTGACTGCACATGGTTGATTTGTGTGCTTTTTATGTACTGTACTGTATTTGGGGGTGTAGGGATCATAATATTATGATGAACTGCCTTTTGAAATTATGTCATTTCTTTGAACTGCTGCACAGCTAATCCTTCATGCAGCTGTACCCTGTACTCCTCTCCCCTATGCACACACACAAGGCTCGCTCAAGGATTTGAAACTCTTATCGACAGACACCTCTACAGAGTCATTCATTTTCTGAAGCTTGCCATTGTGTTTTTAATCCATCCCTAGCCGAGCGTCACCTTACTGTGCCTGCGTGTAATCCTCTTTGAGATGGGAGCTAGCTGATTACTGCGCATGACTCACCCAACCCTCCCCCCAACCCTTTGAGGCTTTGTTTACGGTAACACTTTGGAAAATCCCTTCTCGAATTTGATATGTAAATCTGATTTGCATAGCACTGTGAGAATTGAGAGTTACAAAAAACATTAACTGATTCATGTTATTTTGTCATTCTTTCTTTTTCTTTGGTGTACTGTAGGTGTGTGTGGGGGGGGGGGTTGTTGTCAATGATTATGATTATCATGAATGTAAATAAATATTTATTTTATTTTATCAGGAACATAAAAAACAAATATAAAAATAATCATGAAAAATACATAATGCAGTCTTTATTAAGTTCTTCTGTCAGGTGGAAATTGAGGGCCGGTGGATAATCATGAATAATGCACATTGATAATAATATTAATTAATAATATATAATAATATGTATATATAGTAATATCATTTTTTCCGTCTTTATCTTCTTCCTCATTCTGTGTACAGTACAGTAGTTCATTGAGAGAGGAGAGGTTTTGTGTACATCATGACTGCAGTTTAGATACTGTACACTTAACTGTACAAACAGTTCACAGACTTTACACGATACCCCCCCTCTCTCCCAGGCCATCCTTTTTTTCTGAAAAGACAAGAAAACAAAAAATTAGTGCAGTTATGTGCATACTGTATTATGGCATTGTGTGCTGTGTAGTACTGTCAAACTACTCTATACTGGAACTACTGTATACTGTGACTACTGTTAAATAATTTGTAACCAGATGGCTGGTTCTGCTCTTTCTGGAAAGAAAAAAAATGAGCAGTTACTGTAGGTGCATACTGTATTATGGCATTGTGTACTGTATAGCTACTCCATATTGGACTACAGTATGCAGTTAGTACTGTCAAACTAGTCTATACTGGAACTACTGTATACTCTAACTACTAGGAAAAAAAAAAAACTGCCATACTTACCTGTATCATACTGTACTTACAATACTACAGTACAGTACTATACTACCTTCCTGATGCTTGCCCATTACGCGTGATAACAATGGGCAACACAGTCGCAATATGGTCAATATATTTATTGCATCGTTCCACGGTGAGTACATCATTCCAAAAACTCAGTATGCCTTGCGCCAACTCATCCTTTTTGGAGGGTTTCACGACTTTTCGGATATGGTTCTTTAGCTGATGCCAGACCATTTTGATCGGATTGAAGTCTGGTGATCTGTCATTGGAGGGGGAAAAAAAGGACAATTAGTTTAAGAGATACAGTACACAGTAAAAACAGTGGGAAAAAATGAGACACGGTTACCGCACTTACTCCGCTGGCGTCTTCACCCAGTTGATACCGCGCTCAAGGATATGCGCTGTTGACGCGGTGTGCTTCGGATCGTTGTCCTGGTAGAAACGGTGACCATCCGGGAACTCACGTGTGATGTACTCCACAATCTCAGGCACAATTTTGTCTCGGAAGAAAGCTTTATTCATGCTTCCTATAACAAGAAAAGTGCTCAAAAAACTGCACACTAGTACAGTACAGTGCGTAAGGCAAAAGCGTGTGACATACATTTTACTGTACCTTCAAAGATGACGATGGATCCTGGTCCACGCCTAGAGATGGCACCCCACACATGCATCTTCACTGGGTGTTTTGGACGCGGCTTCATAGATATGCGACCTTTTTTGTGGAATGCAAAGGTGGCAAATCTCTCCAGTAGACTCGTCAGTGAAGGTGCAATCCTGGAAAGTTTCTCCACTGTCGATCCATGCCTGGGCCTGGATCACTCTCTTGATTTTGTTAACGTCCCTTATCATGGGTTTCGCTATGTAATGACAAGGAAAAAATAATTTTATAGGTACAGTACAGTTTCTTAAACAACACTTTTACCTCCTGTACTGTCCAGTACTAACCTCACACGTCCATATTTCCATCCAATTCTGAGTCTCATCTTCTTTATGCTGGTCTCGGATACAGTGAGATTGTGATTTTCCTGCAGTGTATTTAACCCCTAATGCACTCTTCTCATCATTCTCCTCACTTATTTTGTCGACCAGAAGAGTTGTCTCCCTACAATGTACAGAAAAACAACAATCCGGTAAGTTACAGTGCAGTAGGCCACAAGCACAGCACATCATTTGCAGTAAAAATAGTATACAATGAGATAGATAAATATACCGAAATAACTATAAAATTAGATAGATCTACACAATATATTGTTCTATTAATATGCAGCAATATAAACAATTTATATACTGTTGTTATAAAAATATACCGAAATAACTATAAAATTTTAAAAATCTACATAATATACAGTATTGTTCTATTAATATGCAGCAATATAAACAATATATATACTGTTGTTATAAAAATATACCGAAATAACTATAAAATTAGATAGATCTACACAATATATTGTTCTATTAATATGTAGCAATATAAATAATGATAGATATACTGTATTATATAGTTATATAAATATATTTACGCATTAGTTACCGTTGGTGTCCTCGTTTGTTGTTTGGTTTTTCCGTGTGCATGATAACACACGGTGGTTGATGGTACAACGAGGCCAGAAGCAGCTAACCAGTGTTGGATATCTGCAATTCGGTGTCCGCTCGTGTACATCTCCTTAATTCTCATGCTGAGATCCTTTGAAATCTTTTTAACAGGCATTGCTGCGAGTAGAATGAAATACAAACACAAGAATGTATATTCGATGTTTAGTCGATGTGTATTCGATGTGCAGTGAATCCACAAAATGGATGGTGTATTTATACGTTAATGACTCACATTAGAGTACGCCCACTTTCAACACCTGTACCTCGTCGACATGCATAAAAGGTTAAACACTTTACATAGCCCACCACTCGATGATCTTTATCTGAACTTGACCTTGTCCAGATACTGCATTGTGCCATCTGCTTCCATGGATCAACCCTGATTCTACAGACGGAGGAACCCACTTGCCTCTGCCGTGCCTGTCATGCAGAAAAAGCGAAAGGCGGCGGCGACAGCCGTTTCCAAGCCAAGGCCAAACCGACAGGCTAAGGCTAATTAAGAAAACCTTCTGCTGAACCCGTAGGCTAAGGGTTTTAAAACACGTAAGCCTTATTATGTAAGGAAGAAATTCGGTGATGTACACACAACGCAAAACAAATGGCAGCCAACCCATCGAACCCACAGGCCACTTCCTCGTTTATGCTTCGACGACTCTGCCGCCGCTCTCCCGGAAATCTACAGCCCATTTTCTCCACTACTCGTCCACGACGCTGCCGCCGCTCTCCTGGAAACCCACAGGCCATCTTCGCCACTGCTCTTCGACGACGCTGCCGCTGGTGCACCTGAAATCCACGAGTCACTTTCTCCTTTGCGCTTAGACGACTCTGCCGCTTCTCGCCCGGAAATCCACAGGTCACTTTCTCCATCCCTCTTCGACGACACTGCCGCTTCTCTCCCGGAAATCAACAGGTCACCTCCTCCACCCTTCTTCGGCGACGTTGCTTCTCTCCATGGAACCCCCATCTCATCCTCCGTAGCACCCATCCACCCAGATGTCCACAGCACGCCATGCACAAGAACCAGCTTGTTAGACCGCATGCTGAATGGGATAAGTGTGGATATCCCCGGGAACTCTATTGTGCTGGCAATGATTGATCTGCTTCTGGAGACCATGCTAAATATGGATCAACGGATGCAGAAGATAGAGACTGACATAGCGGGGATACATCATTTGCTCTGTGTTCATGCCCCTGTATCCCCGACGCCGGAGCAGGAGGGTGTCATGGATGTGATAAATGGGACCTTCGACCACCTTCCATCAGCAAGCGCACCCCCTCCACCAGAAGATTTTGTGTACATGTATGCCGTTGAGGAGGAGGATAACATGACAACCCCGTCAAGACCATGCCAGGAGACAACACGGTGACCAAGACAGGAGGAAAGCTTCCTCCCAGACAACCTACCCTCGCCCGCCGCCACAAGCACACCCGCTCCCAGAACCCAACCTACATACGCTTGCATCGATACGGTGCCCGACATCATCCTGCGCGAGCTGCCATCGGCACTCAGGGAGAAGTATAAGGTGATGAGTGCTGGTTTACCCCACAAGTATGCCATGTTAATTTTTAAGCACCACGTGTCCTACTTGGTGTACTGCGAGTGGGCCTACAAAGTGAACTATGAAGGAAATCACGAAAAAAGGCGCTTCCTGATAATTTAAGAAAGACTATTGTGTAGGAATTGCAGCACTTTTTTTCAATTACAGATCCTTTAATGAAAAGCGTTCGAGACTGCATTAATGGCATTTTGCGCCATACAAGGCATCGGCCCTGGAAGGACAATCTGGTTGGGTACACATTTGCGTGAGTGTTCAACTGTTGTTTATTTTTTGTAAATATTTTGTTCCAGTCCCCGAGGGCCGCAAACAGGCCCGGTTTTACAAGGTTATCCTGACTGACTGTTCTGTACACCATCCTACTGTAAATGTTTTGACTTGCTGTACTTTAATAAAGGAGATGTTTAGTTGTTTAAATTTTCTGAATAAAGATTTTTTTTAATAACACCATACTGTTGTGCTGTACTGTACATGTTTTGACTTGCTGTACTTAAATAAAGGAGATGTTGCGTGTTTTAACTTGTATTAATAAAGAAATGTTTTTACTTACTGTACACACAGGACCTGCACAATTCCAGTCCCCGAGAGCCGCAAACAGGCCCGGTTTTCAAAGGTTATCCTGAAAACCGGGCCTGTTTGCGGCCCTTGATTACTGGAGTTGTGCAGGCCTGACTGACGGTTCTGTACACCATCCTACTGTAAATGTTTTGACTTGCTGTACTTTAATAAAGGAGATGTTGCGTTGTTTAAATTTCATGAATAAAGAAAAAAATTTAATAACACCATACTGTTGTGCTGTACTGTACATGTTTTGACTTGCTGTACTTAAATAAAGGAGATGTTGCGTGTTTTAACTTGTATTAATAAAGAAATGTTTTTACTTACTGTACACACAGGACCTGCACAATTCCAGTCCCCGAGGGCCGCAAAGAGGCCCGGTTTTCAAAGGTTATCCTGAAAACCAGGCCTGTTTGCGGCCCTCGTGGACTGGAATTGTGCAGGCCTGACTGACTGCTCTGTACACCATCCTACTGTAAATATTTTGACTTGCTGTACTTTAATAAAGGAGATGTTGCGTTTTTTAATTTTCTGAATAAAGATTTTTTTTTAATAACAACATGACTGTAAACCATACTGACTGACTGTAAATGTTTTGACTTTCTGTACATAAATGTTTTCACTAGCAGTAAACCATACACCTGTTGATGTTTTGAATTGCTGTGCACTTAAAATGTTTTTACATTGTACAGTATTTGTAAATAAATGTTTTTGTACTTACTCCACCAATAAAAGAAAATGTTGATTTGTTTTAAACAGTGTTTCTAGAATTTCCAGTACTGTCCAGGCATACTGTACTGTATACTGTACGCATACTCAGTACTGTACATCACAAGAGTATTAAAAAAAATACAAGACACATACTGTATGTACTGGTATAGAAGACACATACTGGATGTACTGGAATACATGTAGAATAAATGCATACTTTTTATTTTCTCGGGTTTATTATACAGTATATATAAAAAAGTATTTTATACAGCCTGAAAACATCAGCATACAGTACTGTTTCAGGTATTCCATCCTAATCAATAACAACGGCCACTAAACTATAGACTCCGGTACGTGTTTTTTTAAATCCGATTCAGCAATGTGCAGGCATTGTTACACAAAGCGATATTATCCATCGAAATCCCTCCATTTGCCGTTTTCCGCATGAGAGGACAAAGTTTTCTTTTCTGAGGAAAAACAAAAGTACAAGTTTTACTGTAATAGTCAGTCCCCTAAAGAAGTTCCCACAGTCAGTCCCACCAATAATTTTCTCGGGGGGCGTCTCCTGTTCACATGCGCATGCGCATGTGCCTACCGTCAATGTGATGACACGCATATGCGTTTAAAGAAGGTTCCAATGCGCATGCGCCTAGCTTTCCACCAATTGTGCAGTATCTACTGTAGAAGCCGCTCAGCCAATGATATTGCTTACAGGAGAATCGCTTGACTTTTGAATCGCACTGATATTGATATTTTCAAAATAAAAAAAAAACAGAATAAAATACAGCAACATTACTCACCATAGAATTTCCCATTCAGCTGGAGCCGGCGCCGGGCCACTGCCAGTCCAGTATTCTTAATCATACACGATGACAGGTGACAGCGGCACTACTGTACCTGTAGTCAGCTGATGAGGCTGGAAATCGCTTAGGTACATGCAAGCTTGCTCGAAAGTGTACACGAAATCCAGCTCAGGCTGCAGGTATCCGTGCGGAGACAGACAGCAAGGGTTGTCACTGATGGTCGGACCTTTATTGGAAGCCGGTGCTGGTGCTGGCGCATTGCTTGCCAGCGACTGACGTTTCTTACTTGGTTTTAACACGACCTTTCGCCTTTTGCCGTCTGCATGATCATAGATACGGGAAAAACCCGGTGATACACACCAATACCCTCCAATAAATTCGGGATCAATACGAAAAAAACATGGATCGCTACATAACTTTTTCCTTATTTCACGCTTCCACACATGAGGAGCTGGCGAAAATTTGTAAAAGTCATAGTTTTCGATAAAATACTGATAAATTTGAACTGTTGCCATCTTATCATCTGTTGCATTAATCGCGGCCCATATTAAATAAGCGTACGTTCTGTCTGGTTTTTGGAACACGGGCTGCACTTGTACACTCATGGCGGGAATCTCTGGACAATAACCAGACCAGAAACTGGTGCTTGTCTTTCTTTAATATGAAAAGCCTAAATTGATACATTATTGTAACTTCTTCCTTCAGTCCCAAGGCCAATTTACAATAGAAGTTGAGGATAGAGAAAGCGGTGCAACTCCCACGCAGATAATAATCACAGACCAGGGTAAGTACACTCTAGTGAAGCTTTAATGACACCCCACAGCCCCCAAAACCCACTCTGACGCGTTTCGCACGTACACCGTGCTCTGTCAAAGAGAACATGAACAGTAGAAGGAAAAACGGCTTAAAATACCCATCAAACCCTGCGTTGAACCAATAGCAACTCGGCACACACCCAGTAACTCCGACCTGTTGAATAATCAATCACTGAACTGACTAACTAGGAGGGGAGAGTGTGTGCCGAGCATCACAGGGTAGAGAGAGGTAATCTAAAAGATAACCAGGTAGACAGAGATGCAATATGGAACAATATAACATTGGGAATAAACTTCAAATATAACTAAGTAACTCTATTCTGCCTGGTAATGTGAATGAATAAAAAGAAAAAAAATACATAAAAACAAGAGTCAGGGGCTGTAATCCTGACAGATAAAATATTAGTAAAGAATCATCTCCAATTATATATAATTAATGAAAAAAAAGAAAAACCACATGAAAGAATGCCAAAAATCAAACATAATCACTCATGCAATAGACATATAGATCCTCCATTGTCCCCACAATAAAAGAAGTATTAATTCACTGCTTAAATAATTGAATAATAATAAGTCTAGGTATAATGTTAATAGTAATACAAAAATACCATGCATGGCACATATTTTATGCCTCTTCGGTTATTAATAATTCAGCGATAATGCTAAAGATAATGATAGCGGGAGTGAATGAATGTAAAAATATGACAAATGTAAATAACAGAATCCAAAAAACTCTAATAGCTTTAAGAATGATAATACATAAATTATAAATAATGATAATAATACAAGATGGAAAATAATAAATAATAAATATATAACAAAGAAAGTTACTGTGGTCACTATTGAGAAGCGCCACTAGGGGGTGTGAGACTCCCACTTTTCTGCAACTTGTTCCATTACATGTGGCAGCTCCATTGTTGTCCATGTCGAGCTTTCAAAACAGACCAGGTTTTTTCACTCAGTGTTTTATGCTAAACTTTATATATGCTTTTTTTTGACACCTCCCGAATTTTAAATATTTTTTTCATGAAGATAGAATAAAGATTTTTTCTCCATTATATATTTTTTCTTTTTCCTTTTTTGCACGGTTTTATATTTTTTTCTTTTTTTGATACAATACATTGAAATTGATAAAGAATACCATTACCCTTCCTAACTCGTGCTATGGAGATCAGTGAGGAGCCATTGAATGTTCCAGTGGGCAACAGAATGTTTTCATACAATAATACAGACATTACCAATACACTTACAAGGTCGACAATATTGTTTATTCCACATTGTATTCACTTTGTGTGTCCTACCACGCATTAGCTGCGCACTTTCACTTTTTTGTATTTTTCAATGTATCATGACTGTGGTCACTATTGAGAAGCGCCACTAGGGGGTGTGAGACTCCCATTTTTCTGCAATTTACAATAGACCACTGTGGTATCTTTTTTTTTTATTTCAATTTTTTTATTGTTTTTCACAAAATACACACATATCATACATTTCGTTATACAGACATTGGAGGAGTACTAACTGTCATGTACAACACAGTAAATATTCACGGATCATTGTTCCTGTTTAAGTTAAATATGTAACTAGTTGTGTTGAGTATTGCCTATTCACATACTCCCCCATTAGGTGCATTAAAGTGGAAGCGGCCGCTTCTTTGTGTGCATCTTTTATTGTCAGGGAAGAAAAAAGAAAAGATAGAGGGAGAGAGAAGGGTGCAAGGAGAGGGGGAGGAAAGTAGAGTTGGGGAGGGAGAGAAGGGGAGGGGAGGAGGGGGGGGGAGGGGCGGGGGACCAGCCCAATTGGCTCCTTCGTTTTTTCCGATAGCTTTCGTAGTAGTCTGTTACACACCTGGCCATATTTCCCATGTCTTATGGAACTTGTCCATTTTTTGGGTTAGTTTTGCTGTAAGGAGCTCCATTGATTTTATTTCGCGGAGTCTTCGTAGTATTGTCTGTTTGGATGGTGGATTTATTTTTTTCCAGGCTGCTGCCACACAACAGCGAGCTGCCGTGAGTACGTGTATTGTCATTTTGTTTTCTGCCGTCTCTAGCTCGTCAATTGGTTTAGCCAGCACCATGGTCAGCGGGTCCATCTCAATCTCCACCCCCAGGTATTCTCAGATTAATGATTTGATCATGACCCAGAACACCTGAATCTTTGGACAATTCCACCAGATGTGAGCCATATCTCCTCTTTGTCCGCATCCCCTCCAGCACAAATCTGGGGTCCCAGGGAAGATCTGGCTCAACCTACTCGGGGTTAAGTACCATTGAAATAGGATTTTTATAAATGTTCTCTTTGGTGGTGGTGCATATTGATGTTTTGGAAGCTGCCTCCCAGATATCCTCCCAGTCTTCCCTATCGATCTCTATGTTCAAATCTTCCGCCCATTTGAGCATATAATTGTGTTGGGAACAACCTGCTGTTCTTGCCAGACCCAGATACACTTCCGAAATCAACCCCTTACAGTAATATCCTTTCCTGCATAGGCGCTCAAAATTTGTTAATGATTGAAATGTTAATTCTTTGGAAAGAGTTTGCAGGTAATGCCTGATCTGCAGGAAGCCAAATATTGGCAGGTTCACTGTTTGGTGTTTTTTCTCTAGTTCCTGAATCGATAGGATCTTTCCGTTTCCTATAAACTGCTCTGCTACCATTATCTTTAACTTTTTAAATTCACTGAGTCTCTGTGGGAACAAGCCTGGGGGGAACTCCGGGTTGTTAAATATGGCGTTAGTTGTGAGGGTGAGGCCGTTAGGTTAAACCTATCTTTATTTTTAGTCCATATTCTCCATGTACATTTCATTGCTCCCAGCTTTAATGTTTCTGAGAAGGTCTCCCTACCCCTCTCGGTCCACAGGGTGGCCGGGAGTGAGAGAGGTCTCGCATAGGCAGACTCAATCCCAATCCAACAGCTTGTGGTTGGTTTGTTGTTCCACATTATAACTTGTTTGAGTTGGGCCGCCAAATAATATTTCATGATATCCGGGACTGCCAAGCCTCCGCTGTCCTTTGGTGCTAGCAAGATAGTTCTAGCTACCCTTGGTCTTTTATTTTGCCAAATAAATTGGAAGATTTTGTTTTGCATATTTTTGAGTTCACCTAGTGGGATATCAATAGGGAGAGTCTGGAAGTAATACAGAAGTCTTGGTCGGATGTTCATTTTTACCGTGGCTATTCTTCCTAGCCAAGATATCTGATATCCATTCCAGCTTTGAAGGTCTTTTTTTAGTCTCTCAAATAGGGGTGGGTAATTGTATTGAAATAGTGTTTTGTACTCCCGTGTTATTTGTATTCCTAGGTATTTGATTTTTGTGGAACTCCACCTATAATTGAAATTTATTTGCAGTAATTTGACCTCGGGGTGGGGTAGGGATATATTTAATGCTTCCGACTTATCCATATTAGTTTTGTATCCCGAGATTTTGCTGAATTTGTCTAATTGTGAGTGTAAATTCGGGAGTGAGGTCAAGGGGTTGGCCAGAGTCAGGATAATGTCATCAGCAAAGAGGGATATCTTATAGTTTGTCCCCCCAATTTCAATACCATTTATATTTTTATCCTCTCTAATTGTTGCTGCCAAGGGTTCGATAGAGAGGGCAAATAGAAGCGGAGACAAGGGGCATCCTTGTCGAGTACCATTCTTAAGGTTTATAGGGTTTGCGTCTCCTCCTGGGAGCTTCACGACGGCCGTGGGACTTTTGTACAGGGCTCTGACCCCTGCCAGATAGTGGCCCTTAAATCCGAATTTGATTAATGTTTGATCTAAAAAGTCCCATCTGATCCTATCGAATGCTTTTTCCGCATCTAGGCTCAATAGGATGGCCTTCGTGGATGAGAAATGTACATGGTCGATTATGTTAATGATTTTCCTGGTATTATCTGAGGCCTGTCTGCCGGAAATAAACCCGACTTGATCTATGTGTATTAGGCTTGGGAGTATGGGGGTTAATCTGTTGGCTAAAATTTTACTGAATAGTTTTAGATCCGAATTAAGGAGGGCTATGGGGCGATAACTACCGCACTGTAGTGGGTCTCTCCCTTCCTTTGGTATGACTGCTAGATTGGCCTTAGACATAGATGTTGGGATGGATGTTCCCTCCAGCAACTCGTTGAACATATCAAGGAGATATGGAGCTAGAATTAGCTTGAATGTCTTATAATATTGATTGGAGAACCCATCTGGGCCTGGCGTTTTGCTAGGTTTTAGTTGGGAGATGGCATTTAAGAGCTCCTCTTGGGAGATTTCTTTGTTTAGTTCTGCAAGATCCCCTTCTGAGAGGCTTGGAAGGTTACATGAATCTAAATATTTAGCTATAGCTTCCTCATTAGAGGATCTATTTTTTGGGAACTTTAGATTATATAATTTAGAGTAGAAGTCTGAGAATTCGGCTGCTATCTGTTTCTCGCAATATGTTTTGGCACATGTCTTTGTTTGTATAGCTGTTACTTGGGCTTTAGTTCTCAGACCTCTTAGCTTGGATGCTAATAACCGGTCGGCCTTATTCCCTTTATCATAGTATTTTTGCCTGGTCCACCGCAGCGCCCTCTCCACTTCATCGAGTTGTATCTGTTTGAGTTCAGATCTGGCTTTATCTAATATTTTGAGTAATTTTTTTGAGGGGTTAGTTTTATGTTTTTGTTCCAGTAATTGGACCTTTCCTGCCAATTCGTTGTACAATTTCTGTCGTGCTTTTTTCTTGTATGAGGCTATGGAAATGATATTCCCTCTGATTGTAGCCTTATGGGCCTCCCATAGCATCGCTGATGACTCTACGGAGCCCTTGTTCAGTGTAAAGTATTCTCTGAGTTTTTGTTTAATTTCTATTTCTACATCTGGTTGGTTTAACAGAGAATCATTTAGTTTCCAATTGTATTGGCTATTTTTATAGAAGGGGAGGGAGAGCGTCAGCGAGACCGGGGCGTGGTCCGACCAGGATATTGATCCTATATCCGACTGGGAGGTTGCCTGGAAGATATCCTTAGTACCCAGAAAATAATCAATCCTTGAGTAGGTCTGGTGCGGGGGGGAGAAGTAGGAGTAGTCCCTCTGACCCTGGTGCTGTGCTCGCCAGATATCTATTAATGCGAACTCTTTCAGTATGTTACGGAATTCCCTAGCATTTTTCTCCCTAGCACGAGGGAGGGGGTATCCAATGTGCTCATCCTGTCCTGGTCGGGGTCTACAAGCATATTTAGGTCCCCGACCAACAACAGTGTAGTTCTAGGCTGGGGAGCTAGGCTGTCACAAAGTTCTCTCAGGAAGTCAGCTTGGGCCTCGTTTGGGGCGTATATATTGACCATAGTAATATCCACCCCGGACAAGGTGCCTTGGAGGATAAGAAATCTGCCTTCCGGATCTGCAGTTTCTTTTTTTAAAGAAAATTTAACATTTTGATTGAACAAAATAGTTACCCCTCTCTTCTTGGTTGGGCAGGATGCATAGTAGGTCTGAGGGTAATATCTCTGGAAGGTATTGGGGGGGGGGTTGTCGTGTTAAAGTGAGTTTCCTGTAAAAACAGGATGTCTCCCTTCGTCTTTTTGAGCTCCTGAAGAGCGAGCCTTCTTTTAAGTACTGAGTTTAGTCCTCTGACATTTAGGGATATTAGTTTAAGTGTTGTGTTATGGGCCATTGTTACCTGGATGGTATTTCAGGGCTTCTGTCTGTCCCTCCACTTTCCCAGGGTGGTGGGCGTCTCTACAGACATACCTTCTTGACCTCTGAGTGGCCTTTTTGTGGAATCTTGGTTTCTGGAGACCCTGATCGTCTGCGTATGTGCTCGTCCCTGCTGGGTGTGTGTGGATAGAAAAACAGGGTTGTATTCATTTTTATGTGTGACTTTTCTTTTGTATAGAGTACCTGGTGCTGATGAGAGCTGGTTCTGCAAGATCGTCCCCTGTGTTCTCTGGGCATGTGGATGGCTGGGGGGGCGTGGGGGGGATGGGGGAGGAGAGGAAAGAGAGGGGGGTGAGAAAAGAGTGGAAAAAGAAAAGAAAGTGGGCTGTCCAAGAGCCCAGTTTTAGAGACCCTCATCTCTCTAAGGATGAAGGTAGTAGGTCTATTGCCTCTGGGAGACTTCCCTGAGCGCCGCCAGGAAGGCCGGAGAGCCCTCCTTCAAAAGGCATTGAACCTAAACATATTAAATCACATAAAACTTGTTCAACCATATAACTTTCGGGTCTAACGTTGTGGGACCCTTAACTAATTGCTTTCATAACCTTATGTTTGTATGTCATGCAAACCTCGGTTTGGCATAGGGGTAGGGGTGTTCCGCAGCTAGGGGAGGGGGGGGGGGCAGAGGTGGAGGGGGGAGGGATATGACCAGGGGGGGGAGGAAGGGAGGGGGGGATAAACTGGGCCGGGGGGAGCACGTGAGGGTAGGAAGGGAGGGGTGTAGGGGATAGGGAGAGGGGGGCGCTGGGGGAGGGGGAGGTCTATACAAGTATCACCCCCTTGGGTGCCTTCCCTGGAGCCCTTTCTCTTGTTGGCCTCTATGGTAGAAAGCCTAAGACCTCTGTTGGGAACCCCCTTCAAGAGGCTTCTTATTTCCTCCCCAGGTGAACCCCCAAACTGTGCCCACCAACATTTGCTTGTATTGTCACTAGATGGCGCTGTTCAGCTGTTTTCATCTAGATCCCTATGTTTACAGTTCCCATTACTTTGCTTGGGTCAGCTGCAACGTTACGGGTACAGGGCGCACCCCGGGAGGAACCGAGCTGTTGTGGGTGAACCCCTTGGCGTAGAGGTGGTTCCAGGTAAGTATTTACAGTATTTAACTAACACTGGATACATATGAGGGAGTTTTTTCGTATAGCTTCAGTCCCCATATGTCTATCTTTGGGCTTGCCGTCAGCCTCTGTCTATTTTGGCCGGGTCCGACTCCGCAGAGACCGCCGGACCAGCCCCCGATCCATCACGGCGGGGGGGGGGGGGCGGGCAGGGAGCGAGGGGAGAGGAAAGGGGGAGGGGAGAGAAATGTGGTTCCCCTCTCCCCCAGACAATCATCCCCCCCCTCCCGCCCTACCACAGCCCCCCCCCGCCCCACCAAACATCATCACCCCTCGTCTACATCGGGTCTTCTGTCCGCCGCTCCCTGCTCTCGTCCTGAGACTCTTTCTCGCATTCCCGGCAGAGGCCAAGAGCGCCGACACTCCGAGGGAGAGCGACTTCATCTCGCAGCAGGTAAGTGGAGATCCACCGGGGGGGGTAGACAGGGGAGCTGTTTCTTTCTTTTATCCAGGGGGAGGGAGATCTGGGGGTAATGGAGGGCGCAGTTCCGCCGCCTACGCCTGGTCGGGACAAGTTCTGAGTCTCGATTCTTATTCTTCCCTCACCTGGTTTCGCTGGGTGGCGATTCTCTGGGAAGTTCGCGGTACCTTCTCAGTTGGTCTTTGGTTCTGAGCGCCGTCAGCTTCTTCATGGGCAGATCCTCCGCTCGCCTGCGGGATGCCCAGGCCCCTCATAAATCTCGGGATTTCTTCCAGGTAGGATAGAGTGTGGTATTTCCCTCCTGATTGCACAACGATTTTGAATGGGAACCCCCAGCGATATTTTAAGTTGTTTTCTCTCAGTTTCTGCAGGAGGGGTTTTAACTCTCTTCTCCTGTCTACAGTTTTCCTCGAGAGATCACTATAGATTTCGATTCGTGTGTTGCGGAATTGTAAGGCTCCCTTGTCTCTACTGGCTGCTAATAATTTCTCCTTCGTAGAGTAGTAATGGAATTTAATCAGGACATCTCTGGTCCTCTTGGGGTCAGTAGATTTTGGCCCCGGGGCTCTGTGGGCCCTATCCATCTCCAGTTTATCAGGGGATAAGTCCGGGACTAGGTGGATAAATAAGTCTGTCAGGTAAGTGCGGAGCTGGTCCGTCTCCACGGACTCCGGGACATACCTTATTCTCAGGTTCTGCCTCCGGTCGCGATTTTCTTGTTCTTCGGCACTTTCCTTTAATTCCCTTATTTCACAGTGTAACCGGTTTATTTCGTCCTCTGCGGAGGATTGGGCCTGCTCCAAGGCTTCCACCTTATGGTTCAGAGTGTCTGTCTTAGCAGCCAGGAGGTTCATATCACTCCTTAAGGTGTTGACCGCTTTAGTCAGGTCATCCTGGATTTCTTTCCTCATTCTCGTGAAGAGGTTCTCCAGGTATTCTTTATTAATGTCGATGTTTGCCATTTCTGGCTGCTGTGTTCCGCCTGGGCCTTCCCGCGTGCGAGTCAGGCCGCCGTCTTGCGAGTCCTCGCAGCTCCCTGCGGGTCGCTGGTTTGGGGTAAAGTAGCTCGCGACTGTTTGCTGGGCTGCTTTTTTGCCCTTGCTGCTCATGCTCTGTATGTTCCCCTGCCTGCTTATGGTCCCCACTTTGTTATTTTTATTCCCTTTTATTTAAGGGGGGGGGAGGTGTGAGAGTGTTGCGGAACTTCTGGGGTGTTTCTGGAGCTGCTGAGTAGTTATTTATTTATTTATTTGGCTCAACGCTGTGTTTCTGGGGAGGTAGGGGGTTGTGGCACACTGAGGCTCAGGCAGCAGTTAGAAGTTGATGGTTGGGACAGGCAGCTGTATACCCCTTTAAGGGGAGATGGTGCCTCAGTGGAGTGTGCCTTTAAGATGGCCGCTTCCTCCCCTGCCGCCACGTGGTGGAACTCGCAGTTCCTGCAGCCAGGGGGTGCTTTTCCCGTGCCGCGATCGCCTGATGGGGGTCTGTATTTATTTAATTTATTTTGGGGGGAGGGGGGCAAGCGGGGACCGCAGCGGGGAGATGTTGATGCTGCTCCGGCTTCCCCTTGGGGCCGCGGGAGGCCGCCGCGGGCGCACTTCAAGGGCAGCGCTCGCAGGGGAGAATCCCCAAGCCCCGCAGTTAGAGCGGACTCAGCGGGACACTCGGAGCTTAGCCCCACCGCCTCTCCTACCTCCCGCACGCTCCTCTAGGCGATTCCGCGGTGTGAGTGAGGGACTCAGGGGGAGACTTCCACCGGGGGTCGGGGCTCACAGGAGGCCTCCCAGAGCGCCGGCAACCCCTCTCCAAATCGCTGGAAAAGGTACTTCTTGTGCCCAGCTGGTCTTAGGGGTTCAGGACTGTAGGTTTTGGGGGGGATTTGTTTATTTAATTATTATTTTTATTGGTTATACGTTGGAGGGGCTCTGGAGCCAGTCTCTCAGGCAGCCATTCCTCTTGACGTCACAGGAAGTCTCCCCCTGTGGTATCTTTTTTAAACGAAACACCTGCAAGTCGACACATTACTGAAGCGCATGCGCATTACAATTCATGAATATCTGCCATCTGGCAGACACGCGAAGAATTGCGGATGAGAGGGGAACGGAGGGGAAAGCCACCGGAGGTAAGGGGACAGGAGTAGAGACCGAGGGGAGCCGTGAGCAGGGAACCGGGGACCGAGCGGGTGGGCGAGCCTTGCAGGGAGCGCGCGCTGACACCGTGATAGCGTCAGAGGCTGCCAGAGAGGGACAGCTGCAGGTAGAGGAAGGGAGGCTAGCACGGGAAGGATCAGAGAGGATAGGCAAGCATGGGACGTCAGGGACACATGGAAGGGAAGGAATCCCCTGAACCGTCACACAAGGACAGACAATCAAGACAGCTGACAGGGATGATACCAGGTCACGACTTACAGGACTGACAAGACAGACAGGACCAACGTGAGCGGGGAAACGGGACGACATGACACCAGGAGGGAAAAAAGGGGGAGGGGTGGCTGGGTGGACGGCTGATCTACGCCTCTCTTAACGGCCTCATCCTCATGCTTCGGACTAATGCTGTGCGCATATCCACACATCCTCTACCCCAATCTTTACACGGTCATCCTCTCCCCAGTCTCCCTACCTGTACCGTTGCTATGTTGTCGTGGAACCTGATTGGTTACCGGAGAACGCATTTCTTTCTTTCACTGCAAAATTGTGGTAACGTCCACCACCAGGATGTCTATCTGGGCCAACCAAGGCGACCAGACTTGTAGAAAATTTGGGCCGGAGTCATTGACCAAACTCGTCAACTGCTCCATCCGGCACACATGCCAAATCCTATTCCTGATTTTGGGGATGATTGGTAAATCGGCTTGTTTCCACAATGCTGCGATCTCGCACCGCGTGACAGTTGCAAAATGTGCTACCAATTTATGTGTTGCGTTCGACATTCCCTGAACCCGTCTGCCCAACAGGAACAGCCACGGGTCCAGGGGGATCTCCAAGCTGAGTATCCTTTGCAACCAGTCTCTAATTTTTCCCCAAATCGGGACCACCTTCGTGCATGACCACAGCATGTGACGCAAGTCAGCCACTTCCCCGCATTGCTTGGGGCAAAGCGGGGAATAACCTCTGACAAATTTGGATAGTTTAAGTGGGGTATGGTACCAACGCATGAGGACCTTATATGCGTTCTACTTTAACGTGATGCAGATTGAGCTCTTGGCTGCTGCCTGCAGGATCCTGTCCCAGTCTTCGTCCTCTAAGGTCTCCCCTAAGTCCGCTTCCCAATGTCTGATATAACTAAGCCTGGGTTCGTCTCCCGTCTCAGGACAGATAATTTCCCTGTACATCCTAGATGTTGGTCCCCCTGTGTCCGTTCCTCTAGAAAACAGCTGCTCAAAATTTGTTCTGGCTGGCCGGATTGGGAATTTATTGTAGAACGCTCTGATCTGGAGGTACCTAAACAATTCAGCATTTCGTAGTTCTTTTTCCGCTTTGACGTGATCGAATGTTTTAATGTGCTTCTACCCTCCAGATCTTTCAGTCGCAAATAACCTGACTGAATCCTTGTGAGAAATTAGAGCTATTCATTCCCGGAGCTAAATCTGGATTGCCTATCAGTGGTGTCATCAAGAAGTTCTTAGTGGTGAGAGAACAGCTAAATTTAGAAGCCTCCCACACCGCTTTGGAGTTAGAAACAGACTGCAGTGGTATTCATAATGTAGACCTGCCTTTTTTGGGTAACCAAATTAAGTTGTACAGCTCAACTGGTGCACAGCATTCTCTTTCCAGTGCCACCCATCTCTGGAGACCCGGGTCTTGTTGCCACTGTATAATTTGACATAATTGGGCCGCCTTGTAGTATGCCAACAAGCAAGGTACCGCTAATCCCCCTCTCGAGGTAGGCCTCCTCAAGATATTTTTCTTAATTCTCGGACTCTTTTTATTCCAGATAAACTTCATTATCTTCAACTGTAGAGAGATGATGTCTTCTCTTAGCAGGGGAATTGGGAGGGCTTGGAAAAGGTATAACACCCTTGTAAATAGATTCATCTTCACACTGTGAATCCTCCTGATCCAAGAGATGCCACACTCCGCCCATCTCCTGAGATCCTCTCCCAAAGTCTTGAACAACCTGGGATAGTTAGCCTTATATAATGCTTTGTAGTCCATTGTGATATTAACCCCTAAATATTTGATCGCGGAGGTTTGCCATTTAAAATTGAAGTTTAAATCAATCAGTTTTTCTACTGGTTCGGGTAAATTTATGTTGAGGGCTTCTGATTTGGCCTGATTAATTTTGAACCCCGAGATTTGGTTAAATCTTCCCAATATCGCAAAAACATTGCGCAGAGAGGTAAGCGGTCTTGACAACGTTAGGATCACGTCATCCGCATACAGCGCCACTTTATGTGAATGCTCCTTTAACGATATCCGTGTTACATCGGGGTTTAGTCTCACATGCACTAACAGGGGTTCTACACAAAGGGCAAACAGCAACGGGGACAGAGGGCAACCCTGCCGTGTTCCGCTGCGGATGTGAAATTGTTCTGAAGAGAAGCCCTGGTGCCACACCCTCGCCGCTGGGCCCTCGTATAGTGCCAAGATGGCCCCCAGGAGGCGTCCCTCAAAGCCAAATACCTTCAGCGTCTCTTTTAGATAAGGCCAATCAATTGTATCAAAGGCATTCTCTGCATCCACACTTAATACCATTGATAGAATATTTTGCTTCTGGGCCAGATCGATCAAGTCTATTATGCATTTGGTATTGTCTGCCGCCTGCCTACCCTCAATAAACCCTACCTGATCCGGGTGGATCAGCCTGGGAAGGACACTACCCACCCTGTTTGCTATAAATTTGGAAAAAATGTTGATGTTGGTATTAATCAGAGAAATGGGCCGGTAGCTCTTCCAGTCTGCTGGGTCCTTTCCAGGTTTATGGATCAGGGAAATAGACACCTGGAATATTTGTGCTGGGAACGAGGCCCCCGTCAAAATTGAATTGAATAATTTTAAAAGGTGTGGGGCTAGAATATTCAAATATTTTTTATAATACATGTTTGAGAAGCCATTTGGGCCTGGCGCCTTTGCTGGTTTAAGTGACTTTATTACCTCCGCTAACTCCTCTAATGAGAAGTCTTTCTGAAAAGTCTCCCGCTCCTCTCTGCTCAATGCTGGTAGATGTGCCTCTTTTAGAAATCCCTTTAGATTGTCCCTCGTTTTCTGATTGTGGTCAACCTTATCTCCATCGTAGAGCTTTTCGTAATAGGATTTGTATTCCTCCACAATTTGTCTAGGATTCGAGGTAAGGTTCCCCCCCCCCCTGCGTTCGGATAGATTGAATATGCTAATTTGGTATCTTATTCCTAATCTTATTGGCAAGAAGGGTATCTGGCTTGTTTGCTTTTTCGTAAAATTTACGTTTGGTCCAGCTTAACTCCTTTTCGGCCCGGGAGGATAATAACAAATTAAGTTGATGTTTGGTGTCTAATAGCTCCTTCAGTGTCACATCATGTCTGAGTGTCTTATGGAGAGCAGAGAGGGATGCCAATTTCTCCTGCAACTCCTTGACCTTACACTCCTGCTCTCTTTTCCGTTTAGCAGCCAAATTCATCAGAATACCCCTGAGGGTAGCCTTATGGGCCTCCCAAAGCGAGGAGTGCGAGGACACACTACCCTCGTTCTCCCTAAAATAGTCCTTGATCCTTTCCCCCACCTCCCTTTCAATGTCTAGGATCTTCAGCAGAAGCTCATTCAGCCTCCAGTTTGCTCCTGGCCTGGCTAGCAAATTTAAGGTGCACCGCAGCTCAATCGGTGCGTGGTCTGACCATGAAATATCATGTATCCTCTGGGACAATTCTATTAGACACAAGGAAGTAATCTTTCCTGCTGTATCGGTTGTGTGGGTGGGAGAAGAAAGTGAATTCCTTAACTCCCTGGTGCTGCTCCCCCCAAATATCCACCAATTGGCAGTCCCGTAGGTCCTGTGTGATGGTTAGTATGTCCTGTCTGTGGGAAAGGTTAGTCCCTGTGCATCTATCTAAGTCTGGATTAAGCGGCCTGTTGAGGTCCCCTGCAACTATATTATTTCCTTTTGCTTCGTCGTGTAATCTTCGAAAAAAGAGGGAGAAGAACTCCGGCGCCTGCTCACAAGGAGCATATATTGATGCCAGAGTGAGCGGCTGGCCCTGTAGGGACCCTATAAGGATTATATAACGCCCTTCCTTGTCTACTATTTTCTTGTCTACTTGGAACGCAACTCTATTATGTATCGCGATCGCCACCCCTCTCTTCTTTTCTCTGGCCGAGGCCATATACACTATATACACTGACCTGAAGTCCTTGTCCAGGAACCTTGGATAACTGTCTATAGAAAAATGGGTTTCCTGTAAGAAGATAACGTCCGTGTTGTGCCTCTTATAGTCTTTAAAAGCCAACTTACGTTTAGCCGGGCCATTAAATCCTTTTACGTTGTGCGATTGGCATCTAACTTCCCTACTCATCTTGAGTCCATCCAGCGACCCTTCTGCCGTTGTACTTTGAAGTGGAAGAGACTTTCCGAAGTTGAGCCGCCACTGTGAAGCCACCTTCTAATCCGCTGTTTCCACCTGTATAGACGGGGGGGGGGGAAAGGACACACATAAGGGAAGACCGAGGGGAAATAACGTGACATGAACTCATGAACATGTGCAACACATAAACCTTGTCATCAGCTTCAGGGCCCTCCGGCCCCAATGCCAAGTCCAGCGCCTTTGGGTTTAGGCCTAACGAGGTGGCCTCTCTCCTCTCCTCGGCCCCCTATCCCCCTCTTCCCCCCTCCCACAAAGGACTTTACTGGTGTCCTGAGGAACGACCCTCCCCAGTCCCAGTTGCAGGCCCATGCGGACTCCGGAGCAAGTATCCCCACCTCGCCTCCGACCCCGCTCCCCTGCTATGAAACCAACAAAACTTTCCTAACTAAATAACTTTCCTCTCTAAGTTGCCTTTTATACTTCTCTCTGCCGCCCTGCCTTATTGTGCCCCACTGCGCTCTACCTGCCCCCTCTTCTCTCCTACCTCTCCTTGCTGCGCCCATGTACCCCTCCCCTCCCTTATCTCCTTCCTTCCCTGTGAGCCTTCATTATACCCGGGGCCCTGATGCCCTCAATTCTCCCACTACTCTACCCCTCCAACCCCCTGCCTACCTCCTCGGCCATGTGGTTCCCTCTCCGTTTCTTTGCTCCTCCATAAGCTTATTCGCCCCTTGTGATGGGGGAGGGGTGCCACGCGAGTAATAAAGGGGTCACCCCCATTAGGCACAATCTTCCACCATCTGGGAAGTGAGGGGTTAACCCGAAATGTACTTATAATACATATGTTCCCCTGCCTCATAACCAAAAGGTATGTCCCTTGGTTATCCTATTCCCACATTTAGAGGGATTTCATGTGTTTGTATTCTCCTGCCTCAGGGCCAAACTGTGTTCTATTGGATAGAAATGTATATGGGTTCAATTATTGGTGTTTGTACCTTTGCAGTGTATGCAGCAACCACATACACTGGGATCCAGTCAGGAGGGAGAGGGTTAATGTTAATTTTGTGTTTATAGCCCTTTGTTACTTTTCCTGCCTTTGCAGGCTCCATTTTGCAGTCTCTCCATAGGTCGCCATTGCATCTCCATACAACCCTATGGAGATTCCGGCGATTTGGGCCCGATATCGTAGAAGACCTGCATGTGGCGCTCGAGAGGAGGAGCGGCGGTTCCCCATTGAAAGTGAATGGAGTAATGTATTTCAATGGGGATTCCTTGACTCAGACCTCCAGGAACGGGTTGGCAGCCATCCAAACCACAGAACCGCAAAAGCGGAAACATTGTCTTGAAAGAGCTTTAATCAATCCCTGGTCAAGTCCACGTTCAATTGGCGTGGGAAACTTAGGTTCTAGGGCACCCCGAAATAAAATAGTTTTGCCCCTAGATCCTAGGAACCCCCTCACTCGACCCTAACCGGGTCCGACATTCAATGACCCCGGTAAAGGGTCGCGCCTTCGTACGAGGGTCGCACCATTGACTCTAATGGCAGAGGTAAAAGCCGCGAGGTAAAAAACGCTAAGTCAGAATGGGCAGAAACATGAAACCCATAACTCCAGCCCAGAGGGCTGAGATTTGGTCACCATGTAGTCGTAGTTCCGGCATGACTGCATGGCAAATACCGACCCTCTCGAAGCAACAGGATGGGGTCAGGGTAATGGTGAAGTTTGGGTTTCTGCCATTGACTTGCATGGCAGAAAAAGCCACTTTTGTAAATGTGCTTTTAAAACGGTGTTTGTGTAACTCCAGTCCGGTGGGTCGCAGCGAGCTGAAACTTGGCCACCATGGAGAGTCCCCTCCGGCATGAGGGTCTGGCAATTTTCAGCCCGCTCGGCCCAGCCGCACGGATTATTTTAATATGTTTAGATATTAAGAAATGTACTGTCTTTTGGGTCTGGTATAAAAGCCTGCGAAAGATACTGGCTCTGCTATATGGTAATGCTTAAGGGGGCGACCAGTTGTCTACAACAGACCCCCTGATCAAAGGCTTCACCGCTCTGATTGTGTACACTAGGGTGGAGAAAAGCAAAGCTTGAGTGATTTGTAAGTGTTGTAATTCACACTTACAGACAAAGGATTTCCTGACCAGATACACGTCTGGTAGACTGTAAGGTGCCCTTTCTTTAGTGTGGGGCTAGTGAAATGAGACCCCAGGTGGAAAATGTGCGCATGTGCCAACTAGCTGGGGGCATGGTCCAACAATGCTTCCCACGTTAGCTGGCAAAGAGGGATTGGGTGCAGGTAATTGTTAACCAATACCTGGCATCCAATGTTAGGGTGTAGGGCTGGAATCCCATATAAACCAGTGTAAGCCCTATGCCCAGTGTCTTCGTTTGAACATCTGAAAGAATCCTGATTACCTTGATGAATTGCCAATCCTGTACCTGATTGCTTCATTGTCCCATCCAATGTAAGTGCTATATTCTGTATGTTATTTGTGAAATCTTGTGTGTTCACCTTTTTTAAGGAATAAACTTAATTTATCATATCTTAGTCGTATTCAATTCAACCCAGAGATTTGTGTATATTATAACCCTTCACAAGTTACCGTGACACCCCTCCCTCCTTTTCTCTCTAGCGCCCCCCCACTCCTTTCCTACTACCTCTATGATTCTCCCTCTCTTCTTCTGCTACCCTCTGTACTTCCTCCTCCACGCTCTGTCCATACTCTCCATCCCCCCTCCCATCTCGCTCCCCCCCTCATGACTCTGATCCCTTCTTCGCCCGTCTATCCTCGTCTCCCCCGCCACCTCTTGTCTTCCTGTCATTGACTCTCCCCCGGATCGCCCCCTCCCTCTCTGCCTGACTCTCCCTTCCCCTCCGCATTCCCACTCTTGACAATCCCCTTTCTCCGAACCGGACGTTACCTTTCTGCCCCACGTCGCTTCCCTCTGACATGTGTCCGGGCTGCCATCTCCGTCCGTGCCCTCTCCACGATGGCGTCCATCTGCCCGCCTCCCGGCTATGATGTATTTCCGGTTTCCGGCGTCCGCCATTTTGGATCTGCCCTCGCACCAGGGAGGAGGTGAGCGTGCGCTTTCTTCCCGCCTTCTCTGCTCTTCCTCGTCCTGCGTCTCAAGCTGGCTCTGGGGGGAATCCGCTGCCTCCACCATCTTCTCCCATCCACCAGGTCCTTGCTCACAAGTATGTTTTAGCAATTATTTTACAGGTACATGTACAGCCTTCGTAGCTTTTTGTATCCACAGGTTCCATCCACTGGCAGTTCAGCAACTTTTCCAAACATCATCTTCTTTGTGACTTTTCCTGTCACAACTTTTTCCCAAGCCCCTTAACGCCGGCAATCTGGGTAACTTTGTAACTTTAATAACTTTTCTGTGGGCATCTGCGACCAGTCCACCTCCTCAGTTCTTGTCCCCTCTTGCCTTGGGGGACCTTGAGTTCCCGGACCAGGTGCGCCCTCGAATTCCACCACCGGCATAGCCCTCGTCTTTCGCAGTACCTCCTCCCTGCTAGTGTAGAAGTGCAGCCTTATTATGATGTCCCTTGGTTGCTCGGTCTGCATTGGTCTGGACCGCAGCGCTCTGTGGCATCTGTCCATGGCTAATGCCTCTTTAGGGCTGTCCAGGAGCATAGATTCTAGCAACTTCGAGGTAAACTCCTCGCAGTCCCCTATCTCCTCCGGAACCCCCCTGATCCTGATATTATTTCTTCTTTCTCTGTTTTCTGCGTCTCCTGACGCTCTTTTAACTCATCAATTTGTCTCTGCAGCTCCCCTGACCACGTCTCCATTTTTTTCACTACCTTTACCGTCAGGTCTACCTTATTTTCAAGTTCCCCTATTCGTTCCCCTAGGCTGACCACCTCTCTCTTCACCTCCTTTATTTCAGCTTGCAGGAGTGCTTTCAGGTCTTTGCAGAGCCTTTCGAAATCGCAGCGCCGTAAAGGCAGCAAGGCTTGGCTCAAAGCCTGGATTTGAACTGTGGTGTCAAAGCCGGGATTTGAACTGGGCGCCATTTCCTCCGCCGCTCCGCTTACTCCCGCACCACCGAAGTAGTGTCTCACGTCGGACAGTTTCTGTTTTTTCTGTCCCGTTGGCTTCCTCAGTGCCATCTCCTCTGCTTTATATTGTCTCCGCTACTGTTTTGGGGCCACTTCTGGTGTTTTGAAGGTTTTATTTCGTTGTTTCTTTAAAGCGCGGCATGGAGCTAGCTGATCAGACAACCATGCTCTTAGCCGTCGCGCATGCGCCTTGCATGTTTTTTTTTTAAATGTCAAAACACGGACTTTGTTGGAGATACCAATAAATATAAGTTTATTTTATCGATAATTTACATTTTTATTCCTGTGAGTGGTTGTGTAGGCAGGGCCCAGTGCACTGCTTTGCCCGGGGGCCTATAATGCTGTTAAGATGGCCCTGGGACTGCATAACTTGCTTGCTTCGATTTCTCTCGGCCCTTCTTTCCTGTAATCTCAAGTATGCTCGGATGCATAGGCCAATGGGCTCCTGCAGTTCCGTGGGGTGTTCCTGTGAACCAAGTTCATCCTTAAGGCTCTCGGACAGACCTTGCCAGAATGCTGCCACCAATGCCTCATCTTTCCAGACGGTTTCAGTTGCTGTGGTCCGAAATTTGACTGCATACCAAGCCATGGGACGACTATCTTGGGAAATATGGAAGAGAGATGAAGCAGTGGTTACCTTGCGTCCAGGTGTGTCGAATACTCTGAGGAACTCTTTGGTGAAGCAGCCTATGTGTCTGTGAGGTCCGGTCTTTGTTTCCAGATGGGTGAAATCCATGCCAAGGCATCATCAACTAGCAGGGACACGATATAGGCCACCTTAGATCGCTGGGATAGAAAACGTGATGGCATCAATCCAAAATGAATAGAAGACTGGTTAAGAAACCCGCGACAACCAAGAGGTTCGCCGCCATAGCGGTTGGGTGTAGAGAGTTGGGGTTCAGAGGCTCTGTTCATGGGAACGGTTGTGGGAGCAGACACCGCTGAGGGGACAGGGTCCACTGAAGCACTTTTAGCCTGGTCAGTCATAGCTTGTAATGTAAGCTGGAGTAGCTCCATACGCTGACTATTCTTGTCAAGCTGTTTCTCCATTTGGTTAAAAATGTCAGAGTGCATGTGCAGAACTCGACCCACTTCAGCAGGGTCCATGTTTGTGGGGCTGAGCATACTGTAATGAGTGCTCACCACAAACAGGATGGGACCACGAGGCTGAGGTGGGGATAGTGATATACACCGACCTACAACCGCATAGCCACATCCAGAGTGCAGAGTGAAGGTCGTGTAGCCGGGTCAGGGTAGGAGAGGTCAGAATAGTCGTGATACTCGCTGTAGTCTAAGATTGGAGAAGTCGGATGGTCGTTGTGTGTAGCTGGGGTCCAGGAGTAGAGAAGGTGGGAGTCCAAATACAAGCTGAGGTCAGGGGTCAGAGAAGGCAGCGGTCAAGGTACAAGCTGAGGTCAAAGGTAACAAAAAATTAAGGCAGCATGCAAGAGCAACAGCAGGGCAGCAGGATGCTTGAGGCAAGCACTTGAAACATAAACAGAAGTTTATGCTCAGCCAATTTGCCTCAGGGATAGCTGAGCATATAAGGAGCAGGGAGCCAATGGAAGGCTTGCAGGCATGAGTCATGAATTATTAGACATATTCTGTCCACTGGTAAGCAGGGGTGGAGTGCACAACAGGTGTGGAATAATTTCTGATAGCCTCAAGTGCTCCTGGTAATGCGGGCCGGTGTGGAGTGTTAATAGGGACGCCCTCCATTGCATCACAGGACGCGGTGCGGGGGCGGAGCCTAGGTCCAGTCCTGGTAGGTCGGAATGCGCCGCTTGCGCGAGAAGCGTCACCCGTGATGTTACGGGGGCGGGGTCTAAGATTGATCCAGGAGGTGTCCCCCCGACTGACAGCACGACTCCTGTGCATGCCCTCAGAGTGAGGCGCATCATCCCGCACATCACAGGATGTGTCACGGAGGTGTGGCTGAGGTCCAATCCTCACACACATGCACCAACAACTATATACACAGTGGGTAGCGCTACTCCACACACTTTGGGTGGGGTTGACTCTGTGGACGCCGGGTAGTTACGTGAGTGAGTGTGCCTTTATTTGCTGCCTGTATTGTTCCTGCGAGGGGTTATCCATTTGCGCCAGGATCCCTCCTGTGTGGAGGCGCTTTGTACCAAAGAATGTGATCACCCCAGGCTCCCAGTGGCGGGGATCGGGCCTCCTATACGTCAAACAGGTACCCAGCACACGTAGTTCCCTTGGACACTTAGACATGGGGAACGGGGCTACACCAGCTTAAGTTAGGCTTCGTTTATAGTGCAGGTGCGCACCCGCACAGTTGCGTGTGACCTTCGCCCAAGCAATCCGTTCACTCTGATGGGGAGGCGTGGCTGTAATGTCACCAGGCTGGTTCGCCCTCATTGGGTGAACCACTCACAAGACGCGGCCGTCACACACAAAAAAAGTATATAGTTAGTCTCTTCAAAGTTCTGCCATGCCGTCGTGCTTCCTGGCATGCACTCTGGCCGGCCCGATAGAGGTGCTGTATTTTGTTCGCGCTGTGCGCGTCATCACACACATTGTTACGCTCACTATAAACACAGGCTTACTCATTCAGGGCTTTGTCTGTGACGGTTTGTTGGCGGTTACAAGGTACTGCAGGAGGGTGATTGGGGTTTACTCTTTTCTAATTTTTGGAGATCCCAATAATGATTTTTGTTCCGTAACTATAAAAGCCTTTTTCTATCTTTTATTTTTTTTTATCAGTGCACCTTCATACAGAAGTGCATTCATTTTCAGTGAGGCATTAATGTTAATCAAGATTTATATAGTAACTAACATTTATGTTATTATTACATTATATTATTAAAAATACATTTTAATTAGGTAAATCTGTTACAAATGATTAAATATCTATTTATTATTAAAACTGTTGTATGGGTCATTTCTGGCAATGCCACCAAGTTGTGGTAATGCAGTGTATAGTATATATATAGTATATAGTATATATATATAGTATATATACATATACTGAGTTAAGTTATGGTGAGTATAAAAAGTGACAAAAACCCTCCACAGCAAAGCATAAAGCAAATGTAAATAGACTGTAGGCTCATTTGCATGTCTTAGGGTGCAGACCTGCCTAAGACATGCAAATGAGCCTACAGTATATTTACATTTGCTTTATATATATATATATATATATATATATATATATATATATATAGACATGCAGATGAGCATACAGTAATATTTCTATATATATATATATATATATATATAGACATGCAGATGAGCATACAGTAATATTTATATATATATATATATATATATATATATATATATATATATATATATATATATATATATATATTTATGTATATATAGATATATATATATATATATATATATATATATATATATATATATATATATATATATATATAGAAATATTACTGTATGCTCATCTGCATGTCTTAGACAGGTCTGCAACCCCATTATCACCCAGCACACAGCACTTCCACTGCAGCAGGGAATTCTGGGAAATGACATGCAAATGAGCACACAGTGCCACTTTTTGCTTCAAAACCATTCAGCATGGTTCCCCTATAGTCTTAAGCTTGCTGCATGGTCACAGCTTTGAGCACAGCCAGGGTTAAAATGCATAGCCAGTAAACCCACTCACAGACAGCCATTTCGACCTTAATGGGTCTCATCAGTGTGGGGTTAGTTATACTGGCTATGCAAAAATGAAGCAATGAGGATAGGTTTTACCATACTTAGATAAGTTATGGTGGGTAAAAAAAGTGACAAAAACCCTCCACAGCAAAGCATATAGCAAATAGAAATATTACTGTACAGCCGCGGCCCCTTTTATTCTCCAACATCTCCGAATTTTTTCGGGATTTTTTTCCGAATGCCACGCACTTCACCACGTTCATGCCGCATTCTGACTGCATTCATACCGCATTCATGTTGCATTCATACCGGTGTCACCCGCGGTTGATGTGTTTATTGATGTGTTTATTGATAATGGTTCGGATTTAATTGGTTACAATTCTTTGCGTATCCGCCAGATGGCAGATATTCATGAATTTTATGCGCATGCGCTTCAGTAATGTGCCGACTTGCAGGTGTTAAAAAAAAATACCACTGTGGTCCATTGTAAATTGGCCTTGGGACTGAAGAAGTTACAATAATGTATCAATTTATGCTTTTCATATTAAAAAAAGACAAGCACAGTTTCTGGTCTGGTGTTATTGTCCTGAAAGTCTCGACTTGAGTGCACAACTGCAGTCCGTGTTCCAAAAACCCGACAGAACGTACGCTTATTTAATATGGGCCGCGATTAATGCAACAGATGATAAGATGGCAACAGTTGTTCAAATTTATCAGTATTTTATCGAAAACTATGACTTTTACAAATTTTCGCCAGATGCTCATGTGTGGAAACGTGCAATAAGGAAAAAGTTATGTAGCAATCCATGTTTTTTTCGTGTTCATCCCGATGTTATTGGAGGGTATTGGTGTGTATCACCGGGTTTTTCTCGTATCTATGATCATGGAGACTGCAAAAGGCGAAAGGTCATCTTTAAACCAACTAAGAAACGTCAGTCGCTGGCAAGCAATGCGATAGCGACAGCGACAGCGACAGCTTCCAATAACGGTCCGACCATCAGTGAAAACCTAGTGACCGGCAACCCTTGCTGTCTGTCCCCGCCCGGATACCTGTAGCCTGAGACGGATTTTGCGTACAGATTCGAGCAAGCTTGCATGTACCTAAGCGATTTCCAGCCTTATCAGCTGACTACAGGTGTAGTAGTCCCGCTGTCACCTGTCAACGACGTGTATGATCAAGAATACGGGACTGGCAGTTGCTCGGCGCCAGCTGATTGGCAAAGTCTATGGTGAGTAATGTTGCTGTATTTTATTTTGTATTTGAAATATCAACGTGATTCAAAAGTCAAGCGATTCTCCTGTAAGCAATATCATTGGCTGAGCAGCTTCTACAGTAGATACTGTACAATTGGTGGAAAGCTGGGCGCATGTGCATTGGAACCTTCTTGAAATGCATATGCGTGTCATCACATCGATGGTAGGCGCATGCGCATGCGCATGTGAACAGGAGATGCCCCCTGAGAAAATTATTGGTGGGACTGACTGTGGGAACTTCTTTAAGGGACTGACTGACCATTACAGTAAAACTTTTACTTTTTTTTGTTCCTCAGAAAAGAAACTTTGTCATCTCATGCGGAAAACGGCAAATGGAGGGATTTCGATGAATAATATCGCTTTGTGTAACATTGCCTGCACATTGCTGAATCTGATTAAAAAAAAAACACGTAACGGAGTCTACAGTTTAGTGGTTTAGTGGCCGTTGTTATTGATTAGGATAGAATACTGTAACTGAGAGCTTCATAGAAAACCTGAAACAGTATGCTGTTGTTTTCAGACCGTATACAATACTTTTTTATACATACTGTATAATAAACCCGAAAAATAAAAAGTATGCATTTATTCTACATGTATTCCAGTACATATGTGTATTTTATACCCGTACAGCATGTATTGTTTTAATAATCTTGTGCTGTACAGTACTGAGCATGCCTACAGTATACAGTAGAGTACTGTACAGTATGCCCGTATTTTCTTACAGTATAAAAGGAGACAATGGAACAATTTAAAACAAATCAACATTTTCTTTTATTGGTGGAGTAAGTACAAAAACATTTGTTTAAAAATACAATGTAAAAACATTTTACGTGTTCAGCAATTCAAAACATCAACAGGTGTATGGTTTACTGCTAGTGAAAACATTTTTGTACAGAAAGTGCCTTCAGCACAAAGGGAGAGGGAGAGGGAAAAAAAGGGGGGGATGCTTGCCCCAAAGGAGTGTGGAGGCCTAGGTGTACCAGACATAATCAAGTACTACAAAGCATCTCACTTAAAACAAACAGTGGTATGGAATAACGACCCAGCGTCCTTTGGCTGGTTGGAGATTGAGGCCTCATACGTGGCTCCCCTATCCCTTGGAGCACTACTTTGGTCCCAGGGGGCTGGGAAGATAACAATACCAGGCGAAATAGGACTGGGAGCCATAAGATGTACGTGGAAAATTTGGTCAGAAACAAAAGACAGACATGGATTGACATCCTTCCCCTCACCCCTTATACCTATATGCGACCCCAGGGACTTTAAGCATTTCCGTGAGTCTGGTATAAAGACAGCATCAGACTTAACAAGGGGTCTCATTTTTGGAGTTACAGGACAGACACCCCTTGGTAAAACTTCCCTTATACGGATTCCTCCAGATCCGACATTTCCTCCAAGTTGCGTCCCACAGGTCCAAATTTAAAAGCCTCACGACCTTCGAAAAGAAATGTGCCATGGGAACATACCAAAGAGGTCTCATCTCAGGAATCTACCTGGGACTAGCACGTTCCATGATACCCGCCAACCACAATTATATGATGAAATGGGCTGAGGACCTAAACGTAGAAATAGATAGAGATGACTGGGAGGACATTTGGGAAGCTGCAGCCTAAACATCCATTTGTACTACTACCAAAGAGAATTTATACAAAATTCTATTTCATTGGTACCTGTCCCCGAGAAGGCTGAGCCGGATCTTCCCTGACCAGCCAGATATGTGTTGGAGAGGGTGTGGTCAGGGTGGAGACCTGGCACATATACTATGGACCCTAAGTTCCAGATTTTCGGGAATATGATCCACTCTATAGCGGAGGAAATAGCAAGAGAAGAGATCCCTCTAGACCCCCTGGTGTTCCTGGTGAAACCAACTGATTCAGCCTCAGCTTCTACGAGAAAACTAATCTCACACCTGCTCACAGCAGCTCGCTGCTCGCTAACAGCCAACTGGAAACAAATAAAAACCCCATCCAAACAGATGGTTCTCCGTCGAACAAATGAGGTTAAATCGATTGAATACTTGTCGGCCCTCCTGAACCAGAACCTGGACCGGTTCAACAAGGTCTGGGACTTATGGCTCTACAATTAAGATTAAAACACCCGAATCACCGGATCGCTGTGCCTTCACCCCCCCCTCCCCCTCCCTTCCTCTCCCCCCCCCCTCTTCACCCTTTTCTTTTTCTCTTTCTCTACCTGTTCTTCACTATCCTCACTTTTCTTTTTAAATAAGGAGGAGTTACTGTCCCGATATTTTTTCTGCAAGCTTCCCGGTCAAGGCTTTGAAAGATTGACTACCTTACTGTATGTACAATGTGTTGTAAACACACCTCTTGTAAACGTTTTGGAATGTTGCCTGTAACCCTCCATAAAAACCAATAAAAATGTTTGTCAAAAAAAAAAACCGCAACATCTCCTTTATTAAAGTACAGAAAGTCAAAACATTTACAGTAGGATGGTGTACAGAACAGTCAGTCAGGCCTGCACAACTCCAGTCCTCGAGGGCCGCAAACAGCCCCGGTTTTAAGGATAACCTTGAAAACCGGGCCGGTTTGCGGCCCACGAGGACTGGAATTGTGCAGGTTTTGTGTAAGTAAAAACATTTCTTTATTAATACAAGTTAAAACACGCAATATCTCCTTTATTAAAGTACAGAAAGTCAAAACATGTACAGCACAACAGTACAGTATGGTGTTATTTAAAAAAATTCTTTATTCATAAAATTTTAAAACCGCAACATCTCCTTTATTAAAGTACAGAAAGTCAAAACATTTACAAAAACATTTACAAAAAATAAACAACAGTTGAAGAGTCACGCAAATGCGATCCCCACCAGATTGTCCTTCCAGGGGCGATGCCTTGTAGGGCGCAAAATGCCATTAATGGAGTCTCGAACGCTTTTCATTACAGGATCTGTAATTGAAAAATAGCGCCGCAATTCCTCCACAATAGTCCTTCTTAAATTTTCAAGAAGCACCCTTTTTTCACGATTTCCTTCGTAGTTCACATTGTTGACCCACCCGCAGTACACCAAGTAGGACACGTGGTGCTTAAAAATTAACATGGCATACTTCTTGGGTAAACCAGCACTCATCACCGTATACTTCTCCCTGTGTGCCGATGGCAGCTCGCGCAGGATGATGTCGGGCACCGTATCGATGCAAGCGTATGTAGGTTGGGTTCTGGGAGCGGGTGTTCTTCTGTGAGCGGGTGTGCTTGTGGTGGCAGGCGACGGTAGGTTGTCTGGGAGGAAGCTTTCCTCCTGTCTTGGTCGCTGTGTTGTCTCCTGGCGTGGTCTTGACTGGGTTGTCATGTTATTCAACTCTGCAACATATAAGACAACATATAACAGCTGAAAACTGAAATGGTATTTTTAGGACAATAAAATCATTTAATAACAATTAATAATTAATATAATGCACAATTTACATGGACATATATATTTAAGCAATTAAAAAAACTGAATAGGTGGTTCTAGCACTCCGTAGCACCAATGATGATGATAGCAATGCCTACTCACCAGATGGAATAGGTTTGCAGGCAGTGGATAATTTAGAGAGTATCCCCTCTCATCTGTGTGCTGCTCTCTGCTTAGCTGGCGTCTCTGTCGGCTCGTGGGTGCAGCTCATCAAGCGAAGACTCCTGCAGCTCCAGGAAGCACGTCTGAGCAGATGGAACTCAGCTGCAGCTGATTCAGCACGATGTCAGCCACGGGCCACCGTGAGCTCGTCTGTCTGCTGCTCACTGCTAGCTGGCGTCTCTGTCCGCTCGTAGATGCAACTTGTCAGCAGGTACTCCTGCAGGGCGCCAAGCAGGGCGCTTGAATGATTGAAAACCGCAACAGCTGATTCAACTCGTCGACGGCTTCAAGAGATTGTTAGTTGGCAGCTCACGTTGATTCACCGATGTGTGGGGGGTACTACACCAATGTGTGCGGGGCTTGAACCTCCACCCTACGCGTTTCAAGAGCGATCTGCTCTCTTCCTCAGGGGTATATGAATTAAAAGTCCAAAATGTCCTTTAAATACTGACTTCACCGTTTGGGTAAATAGTTCCACCTGTAGCTACTTGCACATGCGCGGTGCTTGTAATAATGTTGCTCTTAGTATGTTTGCAATCAGACACTGCGCAGTGAGAATGTCATTGAACAATATAGCAAAAAGCTACTTACTATTTTGTACAGCTGTTATACATAATACACAACATTAAACATGACACAATAAACAATAAACATATACTACTAACAACATATATATTTATGTATATAAACAAAAAATAAATAAAAATACATAATTTTAAGGTAAGACATAAAATAATATTTAATATAATATTGACTCGAATTGTGATTTGATAAAATGTATTAAACCAGTGATAGTGTGCCTATTTACTGTATGTAGGAGGAACCTACTGCTATAAGCGAATTTAAACGCTAATGTATATGACATGTCACCTTATGTGGATGTATTTGGTACTAACCCACCAAAAAGGATTTCAAATCAAATTCTACATTTAAGCCCATTGGGGACAGAGTACATAACTCATAAATCCAATAGGACTCTCTTCTCCCCTATAGGCTCAATGTGTTACCTCCTCTCCAGTGTGGTACAATACGCTCTATTCCTACGCACCTCAAACCTTTTGGGTCTTTATTGTGCACCTGAAGAAAATGATTAGACACATTGTGTGTAACTAAACCAGTTTTAATATTGTATATATGTTCATACAAACGTCTTTTTATAGCTCGCGTTGTCATACCCACATACTGCAGACCGCACGGACACTCAAGTAAATATATAACAAAAGAACTACTGCATGTAATATGTTGTTTAATTTTATACTGTTTATGTGTTTTATTTGATATAAAATTTATTTTTTTATTACTGTATTTGCATGCCGTACATTTGTTACAGAGGAAGTATCCCCCACAGAGTGTTGTGTCTCTTTGAACTGGCTGCAGCGATGGACAGCTGGGTGCCAGTCTCTGTCCTATATTAGGAGCTTTTGTGAATATAATATGTGGATATTCGGGTAAAATACCCTCTAGTTCTTTATCCTTTTTCAATATTGGCCAGTATTTTTTTAAAGTTTTGCGTATGTTAGGTGCCATTTGGTTAAATTGGGTGACAAATGCCAAATTGCCTGATGAGATAATATTTTTATTTTTATTTTTATATTGTAAGAGACTGGTTCTGTCCATCGCTGCAACTTCAGAGATAGTTCTATCCAATTCTAGTGGGGAGTACTTCCTCTCCACGAATTTTTGTTTTAAATCCTCGGCTTGAATTTTAAATGTATCTGGATGCGAGCTGTTTCTTTTCAGTCTAATGAACTGTCCCTTGGGAATGTTTTTGACCCATGTGGGGTTGTGGTGACTCTGTGCATGTAAATAATTGTTCGATTGAACCGGTTTAAAATATGTGCTGGTGTGTATGTGATTATTAACTACTGCACCGACACACTTTATTCGAGCAAATACCCAGTATGTACCTGGCAGATACCTGGAATGTGCCGTTCCTCACCTCTGACAAGCCCCGTTGCGTTTGCCTTCCCAGCCTGGGTTCATGCCTGGCTGACGGGCGGCTGATCTGTTAAATGATAATGATTAGGATTTAATAGGCTGCAATGCTTCGCGTGTCTACCAGATGGCATAAATTCATGAATTGTAATGCAGTATATATATATATACTGTGCAGTATTGCAGCCAGCGGGAATAAAATGCTTCAATCCCTGCTTGGAAAATACCTCAATGCACTCGGGCAGAAAACAGTCACAAACCTCAATACACCCGGGTATACCCGAATTCGTGGGACTAGCCGAGCTCGAATAAAGTGTGTCGCCAGTGTATAGTGATTTCTAAATCTAAAAATTCTATTTTATTAGTATTAGTGACAAACGTGAATTTTAAATTATTAGTGTTGTTATTCATATATAACTTAAACTGTGTTAACTGTGCTAAAGTGCCTGACCAAATAAAAATAATATCATCTATGTAGCGCCGCCACAGCACCAAGTTTGCACCATAGGGACAATTGGACCATATGTGTTGTTTCTCCCAATATCCCATAAATATATTCGCATAACTAGGTGAAAACTTGGTGCCCATGGCGGTGCCACATACCTGCAAATAATAAGCTTTATTAAAGTGAAAAAAATTGTGACAAAGGATAAATTTAATTCCTAAAATCAAAAAATCTCTAAATTCTTTTGAAACAGATGGATCATTTTTTAGGGTGTTTAAGACTGATTCGCATCCTTGATCATGGTTGATTATGGTGTATAATGAATTGACGTCTGCGGTAACAAAAATATAATGGGGTTGCCACTGAATGTCCTGGAGTGTCTGCAGTATGTGGGTAGTATCCCGGAGGTAAGAAGGTAATTGTATGACATATTTCTGAAGTTGTCTATCTATATATTGAGATAAGTGTGATGTTAGCGATTGGATGCCCGAAATGATGGGGCGGCCGGGGGGAAAATTTATATTTTTATGTATTTTGGGGATTATATAAAACAAAGGTAGTCTGGGGTGTTTATTGTAAAGAAAGTCAAATTCTTTTGGAGTAATTAAATTTTGATCTAAACCAAATGTTAAATAATGAAATAATTTTTGCTGGTATTGTGTAGTAGGATTCGATGGGAGGAGTTGGTAAGTGGATATGTCACTTAGAATTCTCAGTGACTCTTGGATGTAATATGATTTATCCATGATTACCAACCCCCCCCCCCTTATCCGCTGGTTTTATGATTATGTCTTCATTTTCTTCAAGTGCACGTAAAGTTAGTTTTTCATCTTTACTAAGATTATCAGTCCTAACTTTGTGGTTTCTACTTAAGGTCTCTAGGTCATCTGTGACCATTTTGGTGAATGTGTCCACAAAGGGACCACTCACAAACTTAGGAAAGAATGTTGAGGGATTTCTGAACGTTGAATTATTTGTGTTTAGTGGTAAGTTAGTGTTGGTGTCCAATCTAGATATGGCGTCTCTTTGAAAATATTTTTTAAGACAAAGCTTGCGCACATATCTTTGGACATCAACATACAACTTAAAACTATCTGGCCCTGTAACTGGAGCAAAGGATAATCCTTTTGATAATAGCTTAGTTTCTTTGATGGTAATTGGATGTTGGCTTATATTAAAGATATTTCGATAAGCACTTTGATTTACTGTTTTTGTACCTTGCCTAATTTTTCTCCCTCCTCTCGTTCCTCTAGAGTGTTTTTTCTTTTTCGATTGTCTTTCAGGGAGTTTTCTTTTCCCAATAAGTCTCTTATTACATCTCTTGCTTGTTTGGGCTCCCTCGTTTGTCGCCAGTCTAAAAAAGAGAACGTATTTTTCTCTTCTTCCCGACTGTGACCAGGGAGACATTGTTCTCTATCTAGGTCTATAAGAGGTTGGTACTTATTCTGATGATGATATTGATCAAAGATATTATCAGTATCTTTACCCTGTATGTTGACTAGAGGGCTTGGAGGAACAGGAGGGGCCGGGTGTTTAGCTTTTGTACTACCAGTTACTGGTTTTATAGAAGATGGTGTTGAAGGTCTTCTAGACCTCTTACGGGCTATAAATTGTACTGGATCAGAGGATATTTCATTAGGTTTTACAATGGGTTTTTTGTAATTTGAAGGAATTTTATGTGAATAATCCTTATTATACCTATATTTTTCATTGTCATATCTGGGTTTTTTCCAATTTCTATAGCATCCCGTGACATAATCATTTTTGTCCCTTTGGAACTTTGTTTGTTTTGAGATTATAGTATCTTTTTGTAATTTATCCATTTTTGTTTTAATTCTAGCTTCTAGCATTGGTAACTCACAATTATCTTTATACTTTTCAAAATATCCCTTCATGTCGTTAATTTCCTTGTCTAATGTTTGAAGACATACTTTGCGTTTTGATATTAACAGACGCATTAATTCAAACGAACAGCTGTCAAGGATGCGATTCCATTCCAAAATAAATGATTCACTTTTGAAGTCTGTTGTAGGTTTTTTAAATAATCTCAGACCTTGTGGAATACGTTTTTGTTCAATATATTTTTCAATGGTTATCGCATCCCACAGCTGCTTGTTTTCATCAATCAGTAGTTTTTCTAATTTATCAGCCATATTTTCCAAATCATGTGATACATTATCAACTGCGATGGGAATTTCCTCATCTGCAAAGATGCTATTAATGTCAATATTCCTGCTGATTCTCTGAGCAAACAATTGAGACATAATTGTCCTGGAAAGCTGCTAACCTAAAAAGGGGAAAATGCACATAAACAACAAAACAGGTAGCACTAACCGCAATGTATATGGTGTAGTAACTATTACCTTATATATTAAATGAAACTATACATAAGGGGCTGCCTAGGACACAAAGCCTGACCCCCTGGTCAGGAAAACAGTATGGACAGGGAATAGTTCCGTGGGCGCCTATAAACTTTACTACTATAAAAGGATATACGAAAACCAAGCCTGTTGGTTGTGAAGAAATGTTGATCCTCACGGTGGGCTTGAAAACAAAGAAAAAGCACAACACATAGCGTAATACTGTTGAAAATTAAACAAACAACATATAAGACAACATATAACAGCTGAAAACTGAAATGGTATTTTTAGGACAATAAAATCATTTAATAACAATTAATAATTAATATAATGCACAATTTACATAGACATATATACAGGGTATTTAAGCAATTAAAAAAACTGAATAGGTGGTTCTAGCACTCCGTAGCACCAATGATGATGATAGCAATGCCTACTCACCAGATGGAATAGGTTTGCAGGCAGTGGATAATTTAGAGAGTATCCCCTCTTATCTGTGTGCTGCTCTCTGCTTAGCTGGCGTCTCTGTCGGCTCGTGGGTGCAGCTCATCAAGCGAAGACTCCTGCAGCTCCAGGAAGCACGTCTGAGCAGATGGAACTCAGCTGCAGCTGATTCAGCACGATGTCAGCCACGGGCCACCGTGAGCTCGTCTGTCTGCTGCTCACTGCTAGCTGGCGTCTCTGTCCGCTCGTAGATGCAACTTGTCAGCAGGTACTCCTGCAGGGCGCCAAGCAGGGCGCTTGAATGATTGAAAACCGCAACAGCTGATTCAACTCGTCGACGGCTTCAAGAGATTGTTAGTTGGCAGCTCACGTTGATTCACCGATGTGTGGGGGGTACTACACCAATGTGTGCGGGGCTTGAACCTCCACCCTACGCGTTTCAAGAGCGATCTGCTCTCTTCCTCAGGGGTATATGAATTAAAAGTCCAAAATGTCCTTTAAATACTGACTTCACCGTTTGGGTAAATAGTTCCACCTGTAGCTACTTGCACATGCGCGGTGCTTGTAATAAAGTTGCTCTTAGTATGTTTGCAATCAGACACTGCGCAGTGAGAATGTCATTGAACAATATAGCAAAAAGCTACTTACTATTTTGTACAGCTGTTATACATAATACACAACATTAAACATGACACAATAAACAATAAACATATACTACTAACAACATATATATTTATGTATATAAACAAAAAATAAATAAAAATACATAATTTTAAGGTAAGACATAAAATAATATTTAATATAATATTGACTCGAATTGTGATTTGATAAAATGTATTAAACCAGTGATAGTGTGCCTATTTATGTAGGAGGAACCTACTGCTATAAGCAAATTTAAACGCTAATGTATATGACATGTCACCTTATGTGGATGTATTTGGTACTAACCCACCAAAAAGGATTTCAAATCAAATTCTACATTTAAGCCCATTGGGGACAGAGTACATAACTCATAAATCCAATAGGACTCTCTTCTCCCCTATAGGCTCAATGTGTTACCTCCTCTCCAGTGTGGTACAATACGCTCTATTCCTACGCACCTCAAACCTTTTGGGTCTTTATTGTGCACCTGAAGAAAATGATTAGACACATTGTGTGTAACTAAACCAGTTTTAATATTGTATATATGTTCATACAAACGTCTTTTTATAGCTCGCGTTGTCATACCCACATACTGCAGACCGCACGGACACTCAAGTAAATATATAACAAAAGAACTACTGCATGTAATATGTTGTTTAATTTTATACTGTTTATGTGTTTTATTTGATATAAAATTTATTTTTTTATTACTGTATTTGCATGCCGTACATTTGTTACAGAGGCAGTATCCCCCACAGAGTGTTGTGTCTCTTTGAACTGGCTGCAGCGATGGACAGCTGGGTGCCAGTCTCTGTCCTATATTAGGAGCTTTTGTGAATATAATATGTGGATATTCGGGTAAAATACCCTCTAGTTCTTTATCCTTTTTCAATATTGGCCAGTATTTTTTTAAAGTTTTGCGTATGTTAGGTGCCATTTGGTTAAATTGGGTGACAAATGCCAAATTGCCTGATGAGTTAATATTTTTATTTTTATTTTTATATTGTAAGAGACTGGTTCTGTCCATCTCTGCAACTTCAGAGATAGTTCTATCCAATTCTAGTGGGGAGTACTTCCTCTCCACGAATTTTTGTTTTAAATCCTCGGCTTGAATTTTAAATGTATCTGGATGCATATACAACAGACTTCAAAAGTGAATCATTTATTTTGGAATGGAATCGCATCCTTGACAGCTGTTCGTTTGAATTAATGTGTCTGTTAATATCAAAACGCAAAGTATGTCTTCAAACATTAGACAAGGAAATTAACGACATGAAGGGATATTTTGAAAAGTATAAAGATAATTGTGAGTTACCAATGCTAGAAGCTAGAATTAAAACAAAAATGGATAAATTACAAAAAGATACTATAATCTCAAAACAAACAAAGTTCCAAAGGGACAAAAATGATTATGTCACGGGATGCTATAGAAATTGGAAAAAACCCAGATATGACAATGAAAAATATAGGTATAATAAGGATTATTCACATAAAATTCCTTCAAATTACAAAAAAACCATTGTAAAACCTAATGAAATATCCTCTGATCCAGTACAATTTATAGCCCCTAAGAGGTCTAGAAGACCTTCAACACCATCTTCTATAAAACCAGTAACTGGAAGTACAAAGCTAAACACCCGGCCCCTCCTGTTCCTCCAAGCCCTCTAGTCAACATACAGGGTAAAGATACTGATAATATCTTTGATAAATATCATCATCAGAATAAGTACCAACCTCTTATAGACCTAGATAGAGAACAACGTCTCCCTGGTCACAGTCGGGAAGAAGAGAAAAATACGTTCTCTTTTTTAGACTGGCGACAAACGAGGGAGCCCAAACAAGCAAGAGATGTAATAAGAGACTTATTGGGAAAAGAAAACTCCCTGAAAGACAATCGAAAAAGAAAAAACACTCTAGAGGAACGAGAGGAGGGAGAAAAATTAGGCAAGGTACAAAAACAGTAAATCAAAGTGCTTATCGAAATATCTTTAATATAAGCCAACATCCAATTACCATCAAAGAAACTAAGCTACACTGGCGACACACTTTATTCGAGCTCGGCTAGTCCCACGAATTCGGGTATACCCGGGTGTATTGAGGTTTGCGACTGTTTTCTGCCCGAGTGCATTGAGTTATTTTCCAGGCAGGGATTGAAGCATTTTATTCCCGCTGGCTGCAATACTGCACAGTATATATATATATACTGCATTATAATTCATGAATTTATGCCATCTGGTAGACACGCGAAGCATTGCAGCCTATTAAATCCTAATCATTATCATTTAACAGATCAGCCGCCCATCAGCCAGGCATGAACCCAGGCTGGGAAGGCAAATGCAACGGGGCTTGTCAGAGGTGAGGAGCAGCGCATTCCAGGTATCTGCCAGGTACATACTGGGTATTTGCTCGAATAAAGTGTGTCGCAGCAGTATTATCAAAAGGATTATCCTTTGCTCCAGTTACAGGGCCAGATAGTTTTAAGTTGTATGTTGATGTCCAAAGATATGTGCGCAAGCTTTGTCTTAAAAAATATTTTCAAAGAGACGCCATATCTAGATTGGACACCAAGACTAACTTACCACTAAACACAAATAATTCAACGTTCAGAAATCCCTCAACATTCTTTCCTAAGTTTGTGAGTGGTCCCTTTGTGGACACATTCGCCAAAATGGTCACAGATGACCTAGAGACCTTAAGTAGAAACCACAAAGTTAGGACTGATAATCTTAGTAAAGATGAAAAACTAACTTTACGTGCACTTGAAGAAAATGAAGACATAATCATAAAACCAGCGGATATGGGGGGGGGGGTTGGTAATCATGGATAAATCATATTACATCCAAGAGTCACTGAGAATTCTAAGTGACATATCCACTTACCAACTCCTCCCATCGAATCCTACTACACAATACCAGCAAAAATTATTTAATTATTTAACATTTGGTTTAGATCAAAATTTAATTACTCCAAAAGAATTTGACTTTCTTTACAATAAACACCCCAGACTACCTTTGTTTTATATAATCCCCAAAATACATAAAAATATAAATTTTCCCCCCGGCCGCCCCATCATTTCGGGCATCCAATCGCTAACATCACACTTATCTCAATATATAGATAGACAACTTCAGAAATATGTCATACAATTACCTTCTTACCTCCGGGATACTACCCACATACTGCAGACACTCCAGGACATTCAGTGGCAACCCCATTATATTTTTGTTACCGCAGACGTCAATTCATTATACACCATAATCAACCATGATCAAGGATGCGAATCAGTCTTAAACACCCTAAAAAATGACCCATCTGTTTCAAAAGAATTTAGAGATTTTTTGATTTTAGGAATTAAATTTATCCTTTGTCACAATTTTTTTCACTTTAATAAAGCTTATTATTTGCAGGTATGTGGCACCGCCATGGGCACCAAGTTTGCACCTAGTTATGCGAATATATTTATGGGATATTGGGAGAAACAACACATATGGTCCAATTGTCCCTATGGTGCAAACTTGGTGCTGTGGCGGCGCTACATAGATGATATTATTTTTATTTGGTCAGGCACTTTAGCACAGTTAACACAGTTTAAGTTATATATGAATAACAACACTAATAATTTAAAATTCACGTTTGTCACTAATACTAATAAAATAGAATTTTTAGATTTAGAAATCACTATACACTGGCGACACACTTTATTCGAGCTCGGCTAGTCCCACGAATTCGGGTATACCCGGGTGTATTGAGGTTTGTGACTGTTTTCTGCCCGAGTGCATTGAGGTATTTTCCAAGCAGGGATTGAAGCATTTTATTCCCGCTGGCTGCAATACTGCACAGTATATATATATATACTGCATTACAATTCATGAATTTATGCCATCTGGTAGACACGCGAAGCATTGCAGCCTATTAAATCCTAATCATTATCATTTAACAGATCAGCCGCCCGTCAGCCAGGCATGAACCCAGGCTGGGAAGGCAAACGCAACGGGGCTTGTCAGAGGTGAGGAACGGCACATTCCAGGTATCTGCCAGGTACATACTGGGTATTTGCTCGAATAAAGTGTGTCGGTGCAGTAGTTAATAATCACATACACACCAGCACATATTTTAAACCGGTTCAATCGAACAATTATTTACATGCACAGAGTCACCACAACCCCACATGGGTCAAAAACATTCCCAAGGGACAGTTCATTAGACTGAAAAGAAACAGCTCGCATCCAGATACATTTAAAATTCAAGCCGAGGATTTAAAACAAAAATTCGTGGAGAGGAAGTACTCCCCACTAGAATTGGATAGAACTATCTCTGAAGTTGCAGAGATGGACAGAACCAGTCTCTTACAATATAAAAATAAAAATATTAACTCATCAGGCAATTTGACATTTGTCACCCAATTTAACCAAATGGCACCTAACATACGCAAAACTTTAAAAAAATACTGGCCAATATTGAAAAAGGATAAAGAACTAGAGGGTATTTTACCCGAATATCCACATATTATATTCACAAAAGCTCCTAATATAGGACAGAGACTGGCACCCAGCTGTCCATCGCTGCAGCCAGTTCAAAGAGACACAACACTCTGTGGGGGATACTTCCTCTGTAACAAATGTACGGCATGCAAATACAGTAATAAAAAAATAAATTTTATATCAAATAAAACACATAAACAGTATAAAATTAAACAACATATTACATGCAGTAGTTCTTTTGTTATATATTTACTTGAGTGTCCGTGCGGTCTGCAGTATGTGGGTAAGACAACGCGAGCTATAAAAAGACGTTTGTATGAACATATATACAATATTAAAACTGGTTTAGTTACACACAATGTGTCTAATCATTTTCTTCAGGTGCACAATAAAGACCCAAAAGGTTTGAGGTGCGTAGGAATAGAGCGTATTGTACCACACTGGAGAGGAGGTAACACATTGAGCCTATTGGGGAGAAGAGAGAGTCCTATTGGATTTATGAGTTATGTACTCTGTCCCCAATGGGCTTAAATGTAGAATTTGATTTGAAATCCTTTTTGGTGGGTTAGTACCAAATACATCCACATAAGGTGACATGTCATATACATTAGCGTTTAAATTCGCTTATAGCAGTAGGTTCCTCCTACATAAATAGGCACACTATCACTGGTTTAATACATTTTATCAAATCACAATTCGAGTCAATATTATATTAAATATTATTTTATGTCTTACCTTAAAATTATGTATTTTTATTTATTTTTTGTTTATATACATAAATATATATGTTGTTAGTAGTATATGTTTATTGTTTATTGTGTCATGTTTAATGTTGTGTATTATGTATAACAGCTGTACAAAATAGTAAGTAGCTTTTTGCTATATTGTTCAATGACATTCTCACTGCGCAGTGTCTGATTGCAAACATACTAAGAGCAACTTTATTACAAGCACCGCGCATGTGCAAGTAGCTACAGGTGGAACTATTTACCCAAACGGTGAAGTCAGTATTTAATGGACATTTTGGACTTTTAATTCATATACCCCTGAGGAAGAGAGCAGATCGCTCTTGAAACGCATAGGGTGGAGGTTCAAGCCCCGCACACATTGGTGTAGTACCCCCCACACATCGGTGAATCAACGTGAGCTGCCAACTAACAATCTCTTGTAGCCGTGGACGAGTTGAATCAGCTGTTGCGGTTTTCAATCATTCAAGCGCCCTGCTTGGCGCCCTGCAGGAGTACCTGCTGACAAGTTGCATCTACGAGCGGACAGAGACGCCAGCTAGCAGTGAGCAGCAGACAGACGAGTTCACGGTGGCCCGTGGCTGACATCGTGCTGAATCAGCTGCAGCTGAGTTCCATCTGCTCAGACGTGCTTCCTGGAGCTGCAGGAGTCTTTGCTTGATGAGCTGCACCCACGAGCCGACAGAGACGCCAGCTAAGCAGAGAGCAGCACACAGATGAGAGGGGATACTCTCTAAATTATCCACTGCCTGCAAACCTATTCCATCTGGTGAGTAGGCATTGCTATCATCATCATTGGTGCTACGGAGTGCTAGAACCACCTATTCAGTTTTTTTAATTGCTTAAATATATATGTCCATGTAAATTGTGCATTATATTAATTATTAATTGTTATTAAATGATTTTATTGTCCTAAAAATACCATTTCAGTTTTCAGCTGTTATATGTTGTCTTATATGTTGTTTGTTTAATTTTCAACAGTATTACGCTATGTGTTGTGCTTTTTCTTTGTTTTCAAGCCCACCGTGAGGATCAACATTTCTTCACAACCAACAGGCTTGGTTTTCGTATATCCTTTTATAGTAGTAAAGTTTATAGGCGCCCACGGAACTATTCCCTGTCCATACTGTTTTCCTGACCAGGGGGTCAGGCTTTGTGTCCTAGGCAGCCCCTTATGTATAGTTTCATTTAATATATAAGGTAATAGTTACTACACCATATACATTGCGGTTAGCGCTACCTGTTTTGTTGTTTATCAACTCTGCAACGGCATACATGTACACAAATTCTTCTGGTGGAGGGGGTGCGCTTGGTGTTGGAAGGCGGTCGAAGGTCCCATTCATCACATCCATGCCACCCTCCTGCTCTGGCATTGGAGATACAGGGGCATGAATACCGAGCAAATTATGTATCCCCGCCATGTCAGTCTCTATCTTCTCCATCCGTTGATCCATCATCTGCATCCGTTGATCCATATTTAGCATAGTCTCTAAAAGCAGATCTATCTTTACCAGCACAGTAGAGTTCCCGGGGATATCCACACTTAACCCATTCAGCATGCGGTCTAACGAGCTGGTTCTTGTGCATGGCGTGCTGTGGACATCTGGGTGGATGGGTGCTACGGAGGATGAGATGGGGGTTCCATGGAGAGAAGCGGCAGCGTCGTCGAAGAAGGACGGAGGAGGTGATATGTGGATTTCCGGGAGAGAAGCGGCAGCGTCGTCGAAGAGGGATGGAGAAAGCGATCTGTGGATTTCTGGGCGAGAAGCGGAAGAGTCATCTAAGCATAATGGAGAAATTGACCCGTGGATTTCAGGGGCACCAGTGGCAGCGTCGTCGAAGAGCAGTGGCGAAGATGGCCTGTGGGTTTCCGGGAGAGCGGCGGCAGCGTCGTGGATGAGTAGTGGAGAAGATGGGCTGTAGATTTCCGGGAGAGCGGCGGCAGAGTCATCGAAGCATAAACGAGGAAGTGGCCTGCGGGCTCAATGGGTTGGCTGCCATTTGTTTTGCGTTGAGTGTACATCATCAAATTTCTTCTTGACATAATAAGGCTTACGTGTATTAAAACCCTTAGCCTTTGGGTCATCAGAAGGTTTTATTTATTAGCCTTAGCCTGTCGCTTTTGCCTTGGCTTGGAAACGGCTGTCGCCTTTCGCTTTTTCTGTGTGACAGGCATGGCAGAGGCGAGTGGCTTCTTGCGTCCATAGAATCGGGGTTGATCCATGGAAGCAGATGGCACAATGCAGTATCTGGACAAGGGCAAGTTCAGTTACAGATCATCGAGTGGTGGGCTATGCAAAGTGTGTAACCTTTTATGCATGGCGACGAGGTACAGGTGTTGAAAGTGGGCGTACTCTAATGTGAGTCATTAACGTATAATCACACCATCCATTTTGTGGATTCACTGCACATTGAATACACATCGACTAAACATCGAATATACATTCTTGTGTTTGTATTTCTTTCTACTCGCAGCAATGCCTGTTAAAAAGATTTCAATGGATCTCAGCATGAGAATTAAGGAGATGTACACGAGCGGACAACGAATTGCAGATATCCAACGCTGGTTAGCTGCTTCTGGCCTCGTTGTGCCATCAACCACCGTGTGCTATCATGCACACGGAAAAACCAAACAACGCACGAGGACACCAACGGTAACTAACGCGTAGGTATATTTATATAACTATATAATACAGTATATCTATCATTGTTTATATTGCTGCATATTAATAGAACTATATATTGTGCAGATCTATCTCATTTTATAGTTATTTCGGTATATTTATATAACTACAGTATATAATACAGTACTGTATATCTATTGTTTATATTGCGGCATGTTAATAGAACTATGGGCTCTATGCAGTAAGCGCCGAAAAAGTGCAATCGCCAAGGGTACCTTATCGGCATGATTCTGCCGATTTTCCCTCTCCGTATGCAATAACTGCCGAATCCCTTCCGAATCAAGCCGAAAACATTTGCTCCCACTCTGCCGATGATTTGCAGATCACACACAGGTGTATTGGCGTGCATGGCGAGGTGGTGTTAGGTTCCCCAATGAAACTTCTTGCTGAATCTGCCGAAGCAAGCATGTTTTGGATTGAGCGGCCCATTTAAAGGCAGCGTGTATATTTATTCATTCTCTGTGTTGTTGGCAGAGAGAGAGAGAGAGACACACAGAGCTGGGCGATTTACATATTTCATATTGACTGAGACAGTTGTGGTGTATTGTGAGAGGTTTGTCCTGTGTTGTTTTGTTTACATCTTTGTCTTGTTTTCACTTTGTAAGTGTTCAGTGCGATTGTCTTTAAATTTCTTTTCTGTTCTTTGTGAGTGCTAGAGGTATGGCCGCAAGGCGTGGGAAGAGTGATGCTGGTGTGAGTGGTACTGGTAGTCGTGCGAGTACGCGTCTGAGTGAACGTAGGATTCAGGGTAGTGCTGTTGCTGCGAGTGCGAATGGTGTTGCTGGGAGTGCGAGTGGTGTTGCTGTGAGTGCGAGTGCTGCTGGTGGCTCTGTTTCTGGTGCTGCTGGGGTGTCTGGTGGTGGGGTGGTTGCTGATGGCCCGCTTTTGGAGTCTCTTCCATTGGAAGAAGGAGAGTCCAGTCAGCAGCAGCCAAGCTCTGGGCCTGCACATATTCAGAAGAAACGTGTGGAGCGGCCACGTAATCCTCGGTTCAACGAAGAGGAAACACAGTTCTTGTCACAGGGATTCTGGAGCACTATGACTGTCTGTATGGGCATTTACTAGGTAAGTCTATCTTTGCATTGATTCTTCAAAGACATGTTATTCTTGGTCATGTGAGATGTCTTAATATCAAAATATTATTCTATAATATCTATCAATTAAACTTAATTGTTACACACATATTCATTCATGCTTTAGAACGACCATAACAATCAGTCTAAAAATGTTGCCATACAATATTCATGCAAGCTTCCTTACATTTGTATGTTTACACGTAAATGCTCATGTGGTACACATATTACACCTAAACCAGCATGTTTGGTATCTCTTGGAACAGGTAGCAGTTTAGGAAACTGATCGTTTTTCTAATAATAATTAACGTCATATATTTTGTATGTATTTCAAGGGCGGACAAGTTCAGCATCCCAAAAAGAAATGTGGGATCAAATAACCTTGGCTGTGTCTGCGTGTGGGAATCATGTCAGGGACCGGGCGAATTGTCGGAAGAGATTCGATGATATCAGGGCAAACTTAAAGAAAAAATACAATCACAACGGATGCATGCTTCTGGCACTGGAGGTGGGCCGCCAGCACAATCTCTAATCTTAACACCATTGGAGGAGCAGATGCGGGAAAAATTTCTTCCTGTCGTCGTGGAGGGTTTGCCCGGGGACAGAGATATTGGAATTTATTCTGCTCCATTTCCACCAGGTGACAAATGTTACTGTACTAGGCGTGTTGTAGGTTACCGTTCTTATCTATATTTCCGCTGCAACTTATACTTTCTTCCCAATATAAGCATACCTACAGCAGCGGCAGACTTTATTCTCACATTTCCCGCACGGCAGGATGCGTGCGGGAAACGTGGTGACGCGGCTTGTCGCGGCGTCACTGTGACATCACTGTCACATGACGCGCCCGGCTTCCCCGGCTTCCCCGACACCCCTGGAGTGTAAAGTGAGGTAAGCGGGGGTGCGGGGAAGCAGAGGGGCAGAGCAGGAGCCGGGTTCAGGGTCGGGAAGGGGGTTAGAAATGCGTGGTGGGTGGAGGGGGGTGCGCGGAGGAACACGCGGCGGCGCGCGGTCTAGACCGCGCGCCAGCTGGAGTAGATCCCGGCCTGTCGCCGGCAAATGTAAGAATAAAAGCTGCCGCTACGGTACATATATATCTGTATATATGTCTCTCTCTCTATATCTATATATCTATCTATCTATATATATTTATATATAGTTGTCCTACAAAAAGTAAAAATTAATATATATGGTGGCAAAAGGTGGCACTGAGTGCTCATTTGCATGTCATTTCCCAGAATCCCTTGCTGCAGTGGAAGCGCTGTATGCTGGGCAATAATGGGGAAAGACAGGGTTGCAGACCTGTCTAAGACATGCAAATGAGCATACAGTAATATTTACAGTTGCTATATATATAAATATATATATATATATATATATATATATATATATATATAAAAAAATTAGTGATAATCTATGTTACACCTATAAACAGGCCATTACTGCCTCATCAATGCTTGCATGGAAGATAATTTGCACAAACACATTTCGTTATGTTTAATTAAAGCTCTTTTTTCGCTTCATGTAGTATACTGAGAGCATAAATAGGAACATGTACCATATGGTATTTATTTGTGTTCATATGTAGCTCACTTCAGATTTGACTTTCGCTCATGTACCGCTGTGTGAAACTAGCTGCAATTAATATGTCATCACAGCATAGAGGAGAACACAGGGGGTGGGGTTGGGCACCGAGCCAGATCACAGGGTCATGTTATGGTCAAGTCTTGTGGGACGCCTTACAGGTGGTAGAAACAAATAAAAGGTCAGGGTGCTGTCACGTCTTGGGGGAGGGACTACAGTTGTTAGAAGCTGACAAGGTGAACAGAAGTTCATCACATTCATTTGAAATGGTAATTCTATGAAGAATTTCACCCACCAGGCCACTATACTGCTGCGGCAGACTTTATTCTTACTAATCACTGGATTGTACCTGGCATGTTCCTGGAATGTGACACTTTTCACCCGGAGCATGCCGGGCTCCTTTTGCCTTCCCAGCCAGGGGTCATGCCCGGCTGACGCGCGGTTGATGTGTTAATTGATAATGGTTCAGGATTTACTAGGCTCCAATGCTTCGCGTGTCCGCCAGATGGCATAAATTTATGAATTGTAATGCAGTATATATATATATACATATATTTATATACTGTATAACAGCAACCCCTATAACCCCTAACATACAGTACTGTACACATACAGTACTGTATATGCACATCAATGATACTGTAGGCCGGCAGGGGCGAGATGTGTTTGCAGCAGAGAGAGAACTGCTGCTCTCTCTGCGCAAACATCGGCACATTCAAAATTATTTAAAATACATTTTTATTCCTAGTGTACATGTGCAGGGGGTCTCTGGAGCTGAATCGCGTTGGTTTCAGGTCGGGGGACCCCCTGCTCCCCGAGATACAGGCCCCTTTATGAGGTGCCGGTATCCCTCTGCATTTCAAGGTCCCGATCACGTGACCGCGGCCTGTAAACAAAGCAGAGGGATACCGGCACCCCCTAAAGGGGCCTGTATCTCGGGGAGCAGGGGGTCCCCGGACCTAAAACCACAGCGGTTCTGCTCCGTAGACCCTCTGCATATGTACAGTATAAATAAAACACACACATCAATAAAGAATCGTTCTTTACCTTAGCGGCTATGTGCTATGGTAACGAAGCAGCATTTCTGTATTTTAATAATATTGTACAGTGAGCAGGGGGTTCCCTGAGCCAGAAATTAATGCTCAGGGGACCCCCTGCTCCTGCACAATATTATTAAAAATACAGAAATGCTGCTTCATTACCATAGCGTATAGCCGCTAAGGCAATGAAGGGGTTAACCCACCGTGCCCGCTTTATTGTGGGTAGCGGGGGTGGGTGAAGGGGGTATTTGGCCCTTGGTGTGAGTTTAGGACTTGCGGGGGGGTTGCGGATGCACTTAACCCCTTCACGACCGTAGCAGTTAATACCGCTACGGTCATGAAGGGGTTAAGCCCTCCCGCTACCCCCCGCAAGCCCTAAACAGCCACCATTGGGGCTAATACCCCCTTCACCCACCCCAACTACCTACAATAAAAAAAAACTCACACATAGCAGCCGACAAAAAATAAATAAATAAATAAATAAATAAATGACTATAAATAAATACATTTGAAATACATTTTATTTATAGTGTAGATGTGCAGGGGGTCTCCGGAGCTGAACCGCGTTGGTTTCAGGTCCGGGGACCCCCTGCTCCCCGAGATACAGCCCCCTTTTATGTGGTGCCGGTATCCCTCTGCCTTTAAAGGTCCTGATCACGTGACCGCGGCCTGTAAACCAAGCAGAGGGATACCGGCACCCCCTAAAGGGGCCTGTATCTCGGGGAGCAGGGGGTCCCCGGACCTACAACCACAGCGGTTCTGCTCCGGAGACCCTCTGCACATGTACAGTATAAATAAAACACACACATCAATAAAGAATCGTTCTTTACCTTAGCTGCTATGTGCTATGGTAATGAAGCAGCATTTCTGTATTTTAATAATATTGTACAGTGAGCAGGGGGTTCCCTGAGCCAGAAATTAATGCTCAGGGGACCCCTGCTCCTGCACAATATTATTAAAAATACAGAAATGCTGCTTCATTACCTTAGCTGATTGCCGCTAAGGCAATGAAGGCAGAATAGCATGTTTATTGGGGACATTTGATTTGCCCCCAATAAACATTGCAATAAACAACATACAGTACACCCCCTGTGTATTTAAAATACATAAACAATAAATACATGACATACATATTTTTATTGTGTGTTTTAAACCTGCCTGCCTTCACTGTAAACCCTACTGTAAACTGCCTTCACTATGTAAAAACCCCTCCCCCTATTGTGTGTTTTAAACCTCCTGCCTTCACTGTAATCTATGTAAAAAAACCCTCCCCCTATTGTGTGTGAAGCTTCCCTGCCTTCACTGTAATCTATGTAAAACCCCCTCCCCCTATTGTGTCTGCTAAGCTTCCCTGCTTTGACTAATCTGTGTAAGACCCCCTCCCTCTATTGTGTCAGTTAAATCTGCCTGGCCTGTGTTTTCTGTGAGTGCAGTGTACTGTATGTAAATGTGGGGAGGGGGATCCCGTGTAAATAACCACACCCACACCCACTACCCACTACCCACGGCCCCTCCGCTGCTTGCTGCAAAACAGAGACAAAAATTAAAATATACAAAGTAATGTCCCCTAACCCCTTAATCACCATAGCGGTTATTAACCGCTTCAATCATTAAGGGGTTAACCCACTCTCACCCACCACTCGGGATGCCTACATACCCTCCCACACTAACCCCCCCCCCATGAGGCCTAACCACCCAGTACCCACAAGGGAGGCCTACCCACATACCGTTGGGGAAACACAACACCCCCCCCACCCCCAGTACCCACAATAAAAACAGTACAGTGACCCACAATAAACAGCATTATATTTATTAAATACATTACCCACCCCCTGTGCCCCCCCATAAATACAAGATTTATCCTTTTACATACAGGGTTCATAATGCAGCCCCACGCGAGTCCCCGGTTGGCTGGCGGGGCACCTGGACAGACCTACAGTTTACTAGCAGCCCTTTTTACACAGGTTCTGGAGGCCTGCTGGTGGATCCCGCCAGCACCATGGCCCCCAGGTAGTCTCCTTGGGGCACCGTGGGCCACAATTGGGTCCCCACGGTAGGCCCACGGAAGTCTGGGAGCCCCGGGTCAGACCCACAGGTGTCTGCGGGGCCTCGGGTGGTTCCCTCGGGGGTCTGGGGAACTCACGGGTGCTCACTACGGGTCCGCGGTGCCCCCACAGAAGTGGGACCACACATCATCATCCCCGCACCTACGGGTCGGCGGTGCCCCCACAGAAGTGGGACCACACATCGTCATCCCCGCAGACTACGGGTCCGCGGTGCCCCCACAGAAGTGGGACCACACATCATCATCCCCGCATGTGTCACCCGTGGAACCACCAGCCTCATACCCTTGGGATACCCGAGGATACCCGCAGGTGGTCTCCAGAGGTCCCACGCAGAACCACGGAACCAACCCTGAATGTAAAAAAAATAAACCTGGCCTATACATTCAATACATACACCCTCCCCCCCAACACCTACAGTACAATAATGTGCAAAATAACTATTATCCAGATATGGATAATAGATTAATTGCCCATTAATAAAAACATTAACTAGCATATACAAATAAATAAAGTACTACTGACCTCATCAATACGAAGTGTCCGTCGCCAGCAAAATCCTTGTCTTGCCCACAACATACATAGCAAATACAAAGCCAATACATTGCAATTACATTCAGATATCAATTAACCCCTTAAACACCTTATCAGATAATAACCGCAAAGGTGATTAAGGGGTTAAGCCACAGTGGCCCGATACCCACCCTTCACCCATGAATTTGTACAGTGGCTTCATCATGCAACTATATATATATATATACTGTATATATATATATACAGAGAGAGAGAGATATATATATATATAAATATATATACAGTATATATATATATATATATATATATATATATATATATATATATATATATATATATATATATACACAGTATATATACACACGATGAACCAATATACAAATAAATGTAGAAGGGTTATCAAAACTATACTGTCCTACAACCAAACACTTCTCCATACAGACACTACATTAAAATCAATTTCCTTTAATAATCCTGGAGCAGAACAATTTAGCCTGTGAAAAAATATAAGTACCAACCAAAATCCAACCTTTAAAACCAAGGCTATCGCTGACCTCCCTCAAACACACAATACAATACCAAGGAATACATCTATCTAATTTTAAAATACTTTAACACACAATAAAGCATAGCAGCATAGACAAATTAATTTAAAACACATCAAATCAAGCTTTTAAAACAACATCATTTCTTACCCTGTATGTATATATCTCTCTAGACATATATACATACATACATACAGTGGCAAGAAATGATATACCGCAAAAAAAATAAATACACATGTTAAAAAACCTTTTGAAAAAATTAACAAGTTAAATAAAATACATTTCTTTAGTTCACTTACCATTACTTGCCCCCACCGACTCCCGTTGCGCAGCTTATTCACGAACCAATCCACGATCAGGAACCCATAAAATAATAAACCATACAAAAAAATAAACATTAAACATAAAATCCAAATCAATCCACGGGTCTTCTATTTGTAATCCATCTTCATCTGTATTCTTCTTTCTTCTATCTCCTTCCAGCGGGGCGGGGCGGGGTCTTTTCGCCGTCTGCGGCCACGCCCTGGTCTTCTTTCTTGCACGGAGGTCCTTCCTCCGCGGCGTCTGGCTTCAAAATGAGACGACATAGGCTTTTAAAGGCCTATGACGTCACATTTTTCGTCATGGTTCCCACGGTCCTGATTGGGCCGTGAAAACCATGTGATTTGGCCGATAAAAAAAAAATGATGACGTCACTTAAAGGGAATGAAAGCACAGCCAATCAGAATGGCTTTGCTTCAATTGCCTTTAAGATGAAGTCATGAAAAGGCACATGGCCGCCCTCACATGGTATGGTAGCCAATCAGAGTGTGGGAACTCCATCCCTACTCTGATTGGCTCTAGTATACCATGTGACAGAGGCTTGGGGGGAAAAAGCTTGATTTGATGTTTTTTAAATTCATTTGTCTATGCTGCTATGCTTTATTGTGTGTTTAAAGTATTTTAAAATTAGGTAGATGTATTCCTTGGTATTGTACTGTATTGTGTGTTTGAGGGAGGTCAGCGATAGCCTTGGTTTTAAAGGTTGGATTTTGGTTGGTACTTATATTTTTTCACTGGCTAAATTGTTCTGCTCCAGGATTATTAAAGGAAATTGATTTTAATGTAGTGTCTGTATGGAGAAGTGTTTGGTTGTAGGACAGTATAGTTTTGATAACCCTTCTACATTTATTTGTATATTGGTTCATCGTGTGTATATATACTGTGTATATATATATATATATATATATATATATATATATATATATATATACTGTATATATATATATATATATATATATTTATATATATATCTCTCTCTCTCTCTCTCTGTATATATATATATACAGTATATATATATATAGTTGCATGATGAAGCCACTGTACAAATTCATGGGTGAAGGGTGGGTATCGGGCCACTGTGGCTTAACCCCTTAATCACCTTTGTGGTTATTATCTGATAAGGTGTTTAAGGGGTTAATTGATATCTGAATGTAATTGCAATGTATTGGCTTTGTATTTGCTATGTATGTTGTGGGCAAGACAAGGATTTTGCTGGCGACGGACACTTCGTATTGATGAAGTCAGTAGTACTTTATTTATTTGTATATGCTAGTTAATGTTTTTAATAATGGGCAATTAATCTATTATCCATATCTGGATAATAGTTATTTTGCACATTACAGGCATACCCCACATTAACGTACGCAATGGGACCGGAGCATGTATGTAAAGCGAAAATGTACTTAAAGTGAAGCACTACCTTTTTCCCACTTATCGATGCATGTACTGTACTGCAATCGTCATATACGTGCATGACTGATGTAAATAACGCTTTTGTAACAGGCTCTATAGTCTCCCCGCTTGCGCACAGCTTCGGTACAGGTAGGGAGCTGGTAGTGCTGTTCATGACGTGCTGACTGGCGCATGCGTTAGCTGCCGTTTGCCTATTGAGCGAGATGTACTTACTCGCGAGTGTACTTAAAGTGAGTGTCCTTAAACCGGGGTATGCCTGTATTGTACTGTAGGTGTTGGGGGGGAGGGTGTATGTATTGAATGTATAGGCCAGGTTTATTTTTTTTACATTCAGGGTTGGTTCCATGGTTCTGCGTGGGACCTCTGGAAACCACCTGCGGGTATCCACGAGTATCCCAAGGGTATCAGGCTGGTGGTTCCACGGGTGACACATGCGGGGATGAAGATGTGTGGTCCCACTTCTGTGGGGGCACCGTGGACCCGTAGTCTGCGGGGATGACGATGTGTGGTCCCACTTCTGTGGGGGCACCGCCGACCCGTAGGTGTGGGGATGATGATGTGTGGTCCCACTTCTGTGGGGGCACCGCGGACCCGTAGTGAGCACCCGTGAGTTCCCCAGACCCCCGAGGCAACCACCCGAGGCCCCGCAGACACCTGTGGGTCTGACCCGGGGCTCCCAGACATCCACGGGCCTACCGTGGGGACCCAATTGTGGCCCACGGTGACCCAAGGAGACCACCTGGGGGCCATGGTGCTGGCGGGATCCACCAGCAGGCCTCCAGAACCTGTGTAAAAAGGGATGCTGGTAAACTGTAGGTCTGTCCAGGTGCCCCGCCAGCCCACCGGGGACTCGCGTGGGGCTGCGTTATGAACCCTGTATGTAAAAGGATAAATCTTGTATTTATGGGGGGGCACAGGGGGTGGGTAATGTATTTAATAAATATAATGCTGTTTATTGTGGGTCACTGTACTGTTTTTATTGTGGGTACTGGGGGTGGGGGGGGGGGGGTGTTTCCCCAACAGTATGTGGGTAGGCCTCCCTTGTGGGTACTGGGTGGTTAGGCCTCACGGGGGGGGTTAGTGTGGGAGGGTATGTAGGCATCCCGAGTGGTGGGTGAGGGTGGGTTAACCCCTTAATGACTGTAGCGGTTAATAACCGCTATGGTGATTAAGGGGCTAGGGGACATTACTTTGTATGTTTTAATTTTTGTCTCTGTTTTGCAGCAAGCAGCGGAGGGGCCGTGGGTAGTGGGTGTGGTTATTTACACGGGATCCCCCTCCCCACATTTACATACAGTACACTGCACTCACAGAAAACACAGGCCAGGCAGATTTAACTGACACAATAGGGGGAGGGGGGTTTACACAGATTAGTCAAAGCAGGGAAGTTTAGCAGACACAATAGGGGGAGGTTTTTTTTACATAGATTACAGTGAAGGCAGGGAAGCTTCACACACAATAGGGGGAGGGGTTTTTACATAGATTACAGCAGTGTTTCCCAAAGTGTGCGCCCCGGCGCCCTGGTGCGCCGCGGCTTGGCTAGAGGGGCGCCGCGATCAGGGCAACCAGCAGCGGGAAACAAGGGCTGCTAGCTAATTTAAAATAAAAAAAAAACCTCCGAGGGGAAGTGACCGCTCCTATCCAATGGGGCTGCAGCCTGCCCGGCATTGCAACTACAGAGCCACCAGACAGAGGCAGCACCAAGGTGTGTGTGTGTGTGTGTGTGTGTGTGTGCGTGCGTGCGTGCGTGTGTGTGTGTGTGTGTGTGAGAAAAACGGGCTGCAGGGTGTGTGTGTGTGTGTAAAACGGGCTGCAGGGTGTGTGTGTGTGTGTGTGTGTGTGTGTGTGTGTGTGTGTGTGTGTGTGTGTGTGTGTGTGTGTGTGTGTGTGTGTGTGTGTGTGTGTGTGTGTGTGTGTGTGTGAAAAATGGGCTGCAGGGTGTGTGTGTGAAAAACGGGCTGCAGGGTGTGTGTGTGAAAAACGGGCTGCAGGGTGTGTGTGTGAAAAACGGGCTGCAGGGTGTGTGTGTGTGTGTGTGTGTGTGTGTGTGTGTGTGTGTGTGTGTGTGTGTGTGTGTGTGTGTGTGTGTGTGTGTAAAACGGGCTGCGGGGTGTGTGTGTGTGTGTGTGTGTGAAAAATTGGCTGCAGGGTGTGTGTGTGTGTGTGTAAGTGTGGTGTATATGGGTGTGTGTGTGATGTGTGTGTGGTGTGTGCGTGTGAATATATTTATCAAAGTTGCACAATGTTAATAAATAATTTATTCTCACAACATGTCTTTTTTTTTAAAAATTAAAAATATTATATAATACACACACACACACACACACACACACACACACACACACACACACACACACACACACACACACACACACACACACACACACACACACACACACACACACACACACACACTGACAGCTAGCAAGTGACACACACACACAGTGATACCCGCCTCCCAAGCGCGCTTGCTGTCTCCTCTGCCAGGATAGCAAAAAGCTCCTGGTAGAGCGAGCGGCAGCAAGCAAGAGCGAGCAGCAGCACCTAAGCGCTTACTATGTCCCAGGCCGG